>NC_056736.1:542548828-542848828 GCF_019279795.1 Protopterus annectens
TGACAGTACACATCCTGAAGATCTAACAAGTACATCCAATCGTCCTTCTGTAACAGAGGCAGAATGGGCTGAATCGTGACCAGCCAACACTTGGAGTTCTTTACAAACTGGTTTAAAAAATTGCGATCCAGGATAGGTCTCAGGTCCCCTGATTTCTTTGGCACTAAAAAGAACCACGAGTAAAATCAGTATAGTTTTTGGTCTGGTGGGACCTATGGGATGACTCTTTTGTCTAGCAGCTTTTGAATCTCCAGAGTTGCCACCTCCCACTGATTGGGTGGAACACCAAGAAGATGTTTTCTTTTCATACAGGGAATTGATAAAAATGGAATGAAATATCCTCTAGATACTATTCTTTACATCCACTTATCTTTTGAGATAGTTGCCCAGGCTTTTGGGTGTAAAGACAAGCACCCCCCAATTGTCTCCAGAGAAGAACAGTTGGGCAATCCTTCAGGAGTGAAGAAAGGGCTTTCCAAGAAGGAATCTTGGAAGTCCTGATTCTGAAGACCTCGTCTGCTGTATGAGGGGCACCTTCTATTCTTTCCTCCACTGCCTCTGGGAGAAAAATCCCCGCTTGAGACCTGAAAAAGTCCTTGAGATTTCCAGAACCACATCTTCTTACCACCACATTGATTCCTAGAAAAAGGTCTCTGTGGGGTAAAGAAACAGATTCCCCACAGCAGAAAACATCTTTCCATCCTGCTCACTGCAGGAAATTGTCTCCAATGGTGAGGCCAAACAGAGAGGATCCATCAAAGAGAGTACTGATGAATGACACTATGGAAAAGCCTACAAAAATCACACAATCCCATCCAGGCATGTCTGCTAATGGGTATGCCTGCACCTGACGCCCGTGAAGAACCATCAGCTGCATTAGAGATTAGCCTCAAGGATACATTCGTGATTGATTGTAGGGTGGCCAGGCTACAAGAAAAAAATGTTCTCTTTCTCTGTCAACATGGATCTGGGGATAGAGTTAGAGAGTTCCTCGATTAAGTCCCTTTGTAACCTACTGAAGTGTGCCAAATAGTTTAGCAACTGCAAGGTAAAGGTCATTGAGCTGTAAATTCACTTCCAATACCTGTCCAACATCCTAGATTTTCTATTAGAGGGATGGACAGAGGAGCTCTGTTTAGCCAGCTCCTTCTTGGTGGCTGCCACAACAACCATGGCATACACAGGGATTCTCTTACTCCAAAATTGCCTGTGTTTACTTTCTCCAAGAATCTTATCCAGATGCTATGGGATTGGTTCTACTGTATCTGGTTCCTTCCATGCTTGGCAGGAGACAATTTCTATAAGCTCATCCACCGGGCAGGTAACCCAAGATGTTGACGAGCCAGACCTAATGGCTTCTAGGAACACCAATTCCTCCTGGGAAGGGGTTTCAGAGGACTAACCACCTTTTTTGATGCAGGACTTCTAGGATGTCTCTGAAGGAGACGTCTTCTGGTGCAGATCCTGGAGACTCTTCCCCTTCATCAATATTGATGTTTTCAGTCAAAGATTCCTGAGGATAATCTAGGTGCCTTCTTTTGCACGTTTTCCACAGGACCTCTTCAGTGGGGTGTCCTGGAGAGGTATCAAAAGAAGGGGGGAGTTCCCCAACTGGAACTGCCTGGAAGCTCTTAAGGGCTTGGTTGACCCTGTGGAGTAGCAATGAAGAGGCTCAAACAGGATCCGAAGAGGTAAGAGTCAAAACAGCTCTTGGATGGGAAAAACCCTCTCTACCACCCAGAAGGCCAAGGGACTAGGAGAAGTGGAAGTCAATCTCACTGGAGCTAAAGCTCTCGAATCAGACAAATCCAGGCCTTCCCCAATCCTCTACTCTTTGGGAGGAGTCATAGCCAGGTTGTCCAGCATAGAGTCTCCAAAAGAAAGCAATGGCTCTGAAAGCTTTTGAGTTGAAGTCATCTCCTTGGATCCGATGCAGACATTTTGGCTCCAAGACACAGCTTGATCAAGGGAGGTCGAAACTGAATGGATCAGGGAAGTAGTCGGATTTGACAATAAAGGTATCTTCGGATCAGATGGTTCGACTCTTGGAGATCTCAGATCCAAGGGCTCCGAAATAGAAGCTAGGATCATTGAAGGAAAAATTACAGTATATCGGGAAGGTTTAAGACTCATAGATTCAATGGGAGACTGAGATGGTAAAACTCCCTTCTAGATCTATGTTCTGAGAAATTTTCTCATCATCCTATCCACCTCTGCCTCTGAAAGACTTCAGGAGGGCTTGATTGAAAAGGAAGTGGAAGGAAGTCACAAAGACTTTCTTGGTTTTTCTTGAAGGAAGGGAGACCTCAGCCTTGGAGACACTGGCTCCAGAGAAAAATGAGTGCTTAGGAGCCAAAGAGACTATGACACTAAAGGTGTAGAATCCATGGGTTTGGAGTCTTTAATTGGTGGTTCTGGTGTTGGAGCAGATTTGGGACACCTGACAGGAGAGCATTTTTCTATGCCTCCCGGGCTCCGTAGACAAGATTTTTGTGAAGGGGTTTCAGCCCCTGTAGCAGAAGCAACTAACGGAGCAGAAGCAGGAATAAGGCCCTTAAGCACCAACTTGTTGCATTCACTGCTGACAGCTCTAGTATTAAAGCCTGCACAAACAGTACAAGGAGTTTCCAAGTTAGAGAGGCCTAAACAATAAATGTACCACCCTAGGGGCATAAAGTTGGGTATTTTGTGCTCACAGGAGGGGCACTTTTTAAATCCAATAGGCTTTTTAGCCATGTTGAAAAACTTGCTAAGCAGCAAACAACCAGTCAAAGAAAGAGAAATTCCCTTTTTCTTTTTTTAAATATATTAGAGGAAGAAAAAGTTATACCAACAATGGTAATAAGAGTATCGTATTGAAAGTAATGTTCAGAAAAGAAACACCAGTGATGGTAAAGTATGGTAAGAAAAGTTCAACAGAAATGTAATACATTTACTGGGCAAAGACAGAATAGCTATATAATAAAAATAAGTAAGGAAAATTAGCTAAACTTTAAGTTTTTATTCACTGTTCCTACAAAAAACACCCTGCCTGAGCTCAACAGAATGCAATCCTGACTAAATCGTTAGAGCAGGAAATGAGATCTGAGGTGGTACAGTGGTCAGGAGAATTGTGGGTAAAGGGAGGAGCTTGAGAGTCAGTTCCTAGAATCTAGTAAAAAGTCAGATTAGAGACCCATTAGTTGAGGAATGAATGAAAATGACATTAGAGCTTCCATTAATTCTTCACTCCAGATTTCCCATATCACACAAAATAATGTTTTACCAATTGCTTCCCATAATATCCATATATCATCATATTCATGTTCACATCCCCTGCGTTATATATAATTTTTTTTATGTACTCAATCCCAGACTGTCTTTGTCCTTTCATATCCTAAAAAACATATTCTATTATTTCTGATTAATATATATATATATATATATATATATATATATATATACACACACACACACACACACACACACACACACACACACACACACACATACATACATACATACAGCCTATCATACATTCTCTTATATAATATACTCCCCCTTTTACAGGCAATTTGTTAATTGACAATCTACATAAAAATCTTGACACATCTTAACATACCAAACTCTTAACCTTCTTTTCTTTACAGCCTCAACTACCTCATTTCACAATCCTTCCCAAGGATTAATATAATAAAAAAATTATATATCACCTTATGATACTATTCCTTCCTTTCTTCCCAAGTCTTATTATTCCTCAAATCACAGTTAAGCTCTCCCATAATAATGTTAACCATAACATCAGGTATTTTTTTCAAATTCTTCTTCCCTTTCTTTAACATCAGTGCATGCATATACCACATAAATCAGTGCATGTATATACCACATAAATCAGTGCATGTATACCCCCCTATCAGTCTGAATACAATGTTTTCCACAGCCGATATTTACCACAGTTATTCTTCCACCATAATCAGTGTGAATGTCTAATATTTTTACTCTGTCATTAAATAAAAATATCTCTCCCAAACATGGTGCATTTACTAAATTCCATACAATTTAGTGTCCTCATAATTTTCAGCTTGCATTCAGTCTTTGAGTGGTTTAAATCTCCTGTGTTGTACGCAGACATTATCAGCATATAAATCTGCACATCATTCTAATATTGATAATCTTTTGAACTAATTTACAAGACCACGCTAACATTATTCCTCCCTTTTTTTTTACTTTGAGGAATATTTCTAAACTTGTGTTTCCTTAATGGTTACCACTTGCCCTATAGTGTTTTTCCTCTCTAGTCTAATTCCTCCACTTCTCCTTCTTCTTGATCTGACTGTTCACTTAATAGTTGCCCAGAAATGTTGATGTCTCAATTTCAACTTCCTCTAAGCCTATATGGAAATCACTTTCTTAAACAAAATTAGCCTCACCTTCTTCATTCACATCCACTTCATCCACCCTTATTTGTTTTATAATCATGTCATTCACTTTTTTGATAATTCTACATTTTCATATTGTTGCACTTTCTGTGTACATTCATACCAAAAATAATCTTCCTTCCCACAAGCTCTGTATTACTTTTTAATTTATTTATTATGTGACCTATCTTTCCACACTGATTGCACTTAAATGTTCCATACTCCCACAAAAATAGGGTTTCAGTTGGCCTTTCACAAATATCTCACCAAGAAATGTTGAAAAACATACTGCTATATATTTAATTACAACATCCATTTCCCAACCACCATTCCATACTTGTCTCTCATCTTTTGTTTTCATAAAATGTTCAAATTTTTTTTCAGTATTTAACTAAACATGAGAAATTCCAAGATGACTGCACACTGATCAAAAGCTTAGCTTCAGCTCTCCCTGTGTGAAAACAGAATCTGATAAACAACAGCCATTGATGCTGTCAGCTTGAGTAATATTCAGTTACTGGTTAGTAAGTACACTACCTGGACACCAGCAAAGAAGAAATTTAGAAAACCTAAAAGGAAGTCAAACAGAAAAGGTCAAGAGAAAACACTGTTTGGGAAGAACCCTGCAGTTGTTCAGCAAAAATCAGTTCAAGCTCCAGCTTTGATACAATAAATGGCTTCCAGTAATTTAGAAGGAAAATAAGTTAAATGTGCTCAGAGATGATTAAAATAAATGAAATGTTGAACCAGTATATCAACCCAACAAACAAAAGGCTGGAAAAATGGAAGAAGCTTTAAAATGCTACTCAGATTAACTGATAAACTACAAAAATCAGTGGTCAAAATGAAGGAAAATCTGGCTAAGTACAAGACTGCTCAAGAACAGCTTTTTTAAAACAAAATGGCAGTTAGAGGACAGTGAATGCAGCGAAAACCTGCGATTTTCTGCTGTACCAGAGAGACTGGAAGGAATAGACTGCATTTGTTGTATGAATGCACAAGTATGTAACTGGACCTTTATTGCACAGTACGATTTACTAATTGAAAGGGCACATCATGTGTATGCTCCAAACCTGGCCATGAGAAAGCAGCCCAAGACCTGTATTAGTAAAGATGTAATCATACCAGCAGAAAGAGTTGGTTCTTTCAAATCTGTGGCAGGAGGAAAAGTATTAAAAATTGCAGACAGTAGAGGGTTTGTGGAAAATGATTATTCACTGTGCACCAGGCAGAAGAGAGGCAAATTATCCCAGCAATCAGAAAACACAGAGTCAGGTGTGAGACTCAAGCTGCTGTATATCCAGCTGTCTTCAGTATATTTTTCCTTGAGGATCAAAATCACTTTTTGTCACAGAACAGGCTAAGGGGAAAATACAAAAGTTTGTCCAACAAGGGGTGAGCCATCAAACAGAAGGGAACTCTGCTTCTCATTCTTCTGATGGTAAGGTGCATAGAGAGACTTTGCCAGTGAAACCTTTTCCAATGTTCCAATGGAAAATGAGAGAAAGAGGCATAGGAGCTGACTAAAAGAATTGAGAGTATCTTACACTTGAACTGGAGTCTGGAGTTGGGAGATGGAGAGGAACAGGATGAAGACAACAATGAAATTATTGAATAAATGTGAGACTACAAATCATTGATCACATTTGTGAAATATGGCTTTATAACAAAGTGTCTGAGAAAGACTGGATTTTTCTTGACTTTGTTAAACTTGTTCAGAGACTGATAGGCAAATGCCCCACTTCATGTCATTAATGTTTAGAAGGACACTAAAATCAAGGAAAGGAGGGAGAAGGAGGGGAAAAGTAACTAAGTAAAACAATTTTCATTCTTAACAGTATTTGTATAAACATAGTATGATATAAATTGCATGTCATACAGTGAAGTATTTTCAGCGACTGTTCTATGTGATAAAGATACTAATTTAAACGGGTACTTTTTTCTTCTCTCTTTTTAGGTTTACGAAATGTACATATTACAATGTAAAAAGAAATGAAAGGCTGGACAAAAACAATTTAAGTCAACAGGTTTCAATCTTAGGCTTTTGGGGTGGGGGATGGGGGTGTAAAAGTATACTGGCAGAACGAAAATATTTTCTTTTACTTTTACATAGTTGAATATCTGGATTAATGCCCTTTGCATAATTTAATAGCTTTATTTTTTGTGAAAGCAAATGGGTTTTAAAAAACGAGAGACCACAATATAATAGTTTTCTTTAAGTAAATAAATGTTCAGTGCCAGGTGAAATATCGGGAGTTGAGGGCAGCTCACATTTTGATCTAATGCTTCCATGGAAACAAGCTGAGTAGAGGTGAAGGCAGTAAATCAGGAGGTCTGATCATTGCTTACTGAGAGAAATGTAAAATTAAAAGGTATAATGGCAAGTAGTTCAGTAAAAAATACAATTTGAAATTACTGGAAGTGAATAAGAGATAGCATATTTTCTGGTAACTAACTACTTCAATGAATTTACTAGAACAGAGCATAGTTTAGTTTTACTTAAACATACACAGTGCACTTTTTCTAAGACTAAAAGTTAATGTTTTCTGAAAACATACAAGTTGTTTTTCACATCTGGGAGGGGAGTAAATATAATACAAGAACAGATAGCAATTGGTGTAAGTAGAAGCACATGTTGTAACTTGTGTGTTAGCATGTATAACCTTAATTTTATGTTAGGTTTTGCCTGTGTGTGTGTGCAGTTGTCGATAAGGAAAAATTGCTCCTATCAGAAAGGTTAAACTTCATTATTTGAAGATATATACAGTTTTATGTATTTGCTTTTAAGTTAATAGGTTATGGGGTGTTTTTTAGGGTTTTCCTTAAAATAAAAAGTATGGTAAAATGTGACAGGTTCCAATGGAGATGACAAAAAAATAATCTGCCAAACATTAGTGGGCATAGGTATCAAAAAGGCTGGCAATAGAAGTTTAAAAAGCTGTTATATAGAATAGGTGGGAACAACAACTCATCATAATGGCTACACCGAACATATTATTTTGGAACATGAATGGTCTCACAGGTACACAAAAAAGAAAGAATACTGAATTATATTAAGAAATGCAAAATGCATATAGCAACACTTCAGGAGACACTTGGAAAGAAATGAACATAAATTTTGATAAAGAAAGGAATTCAGGAGGGATATTCAGCACATTATAAGGGACAGATGAAAAGGGGAGCTCTTACACTAACTGCCAGAGGAACTCCAATAGTGACAGAAGATGATAAAATATAGTACAAGTAGAATTGCAGCAGTAAGGAGCTACTGGCAAGGGAGGAAGATTATGCTGACATGTATTTATATTCCAACTAAAAGTGCTATTATGGAGCTTAAATTTTGTTTGGGAGAAATAATCAGCTTTCAGCAGGGAATATTACTCAAAGGTGAGGACTGGAACTTGATTTGCAATAGAGGGGATGTATCTGAGGTACCTAGAAGGGAAACTATAACAAAAAACGGCAGATTTCTGAAGACATGCATGAAAATTATTGATAAAGAAGATGTGAATTCAGTAGTAGGAACTCAGAATTTACATATTATTCCCCAAAGTACAGTAACTTTGCTAGACTATACAAAAAAATAAGATTTCAAGGGAACATGTGAATTTAATTAAAAGCTTTGACACACATCCAATAACTATCCAGATCATGAGCCATTAACAACCAAGATAAAAATGCAGGGTAATGAAGTACCATTGAGTCACTAGTGCTTCTTTACCTACCTGTTAAGAAAGAGGAATTTAGGGAATGGGTAGTGAAAATTATTTAAGCATTATTATGGAAGATATCATTTTCTTCAGAAGTTATAGATAGTAAATGGGATAAAAAAGTGGAATCTAAAAACAGGATAGAAATAAAAGACAACTATTTAGAAGGGTTGATAAAATATTGCAGAATAAGGAGGATCTCACAGAATAAGATCAGGTATAACTATAGAATAATAATAAGGAAATAAGGGAGTATCTGGATAACATGCATGAGTTTAGAAAGATTGCTGTTAAGCAACTGTTTTTGGCATCAACTTCAGAGCAAAAAAACTTCTAGCACAACTTAGTCAACAGAAAGTAGAAATGGTTGTTGCTAAACTTAGGGAGCCTACAACAAGAGAAATAACCAGAGATCTTGAAGAGGCATTAGAAATATTTTGGAAAGTTTATGAAAATTTGTATGAAGCAGAGGGATGTGGAAACCAAAATAAAGGACAAATGGAAATATTTATGGAAGACCTGGCTATTCCAAGGTTAGAGGCAGATGAGGCTCAACAATTAATAGCCAAGATACGAGGAAAGGAAATAAAAACAGTGGCTGACAATCAATCTGCTGGAAAATCTCCAGGAATAGATGGTATTCTTGTGGAAACTTGGAAGCTAGGAGGGAAGAAAGTGATAAATACCTAGACAATTTTGTTTAACAGTATTTTAAAAGGAAGGGGAAGTACCAAAATCTTGAAAGAAAGTTGAGAAGGCTGTAATACCTAAAGATGGTGAAGACCCATCAGACTCAGCTTCATATAAGACAATTTCAAATTTAAATCATGATTATAAAGTGGTTGTGTCTATAATAGCTAAAAGAATGGCAAATGCATTGCCACAATTTATAGATCTGGATCAATGTGATTCTATGGAGGGGAAGCAAACATTTGACAACATTAACAGAACAACGATGATCTAGAGGGAAGCAGAATGTAAGAAAGCACCGCTGTTGTTGGTGGGTCCTGATGCAGAGAAAGCATTTGACAGAGTAAGCTGGGATTTTATGAGCAGGGCAATGGAAGCATTTGCATCCCCTGATACAACAATAAGGTTAATTAGGAAGATATATGTGGGACTGGAGGCAAAAAGTACAGTGGGAAGGTTCCTCCTTGATAAGCTATGTTTGAACAGAGGAACCAGGCAGGGTTGTCCTCTTTCACCCTTTATTTGCATAATATTTAGAGCCATTGGCAAATAAAATAAAGCACTCAGAAATTCAAGGATATAATTAGTACGGTAATCAAGAAAAGTTGGCTGTAATGGTAGATGAAATTTTGTACCTGATAAAACCAGTAAAGGACACAATAGTGTTATGGAACATTCTGAGACAGTTTCAAGTCTTAACAACGGGATATCAAATCAAATATCTCTACCTGATGTCTCTCTAAAATCCTGTTATGTGAAACAGCCTCAAAAAAAACATAACCGCAGCTTTAAAAAAAAAATCCATTATTCTCTTTTACTGCTTAGGCTTCATACTTTTCCGTACTGTTTGACTTTCAGTTTTAAAACCAAGATGAAAACTCTCTAGTCGTCTCTTAAATAATGATGTCACATCTGCCATAGCTCTTGCTGAAGATCCTGGGAGGTTTCCTCCCCCAAAGTGACGTAAACACTGCCTTATTTGCATGCTGTACAGAATCCCTGTGATCCTTCCCACATTGTGATGTCAACACTGCCTTTCCCAGCCCACTGTTAACCTAATAAATGGACTAGGTGCTGTGTGGAACTCCTTTTCTGTGTTAGCAAATCTGGTCGACTCTATTCATGTGAAGCACTTCTTCTTCACCAGCGTTTTGCTACTTCATAAGTAAGGTAAGTCTTATTACTTATTACTTCTTAATAGTGTATCCTAAATGTAATCTGTCCCTGTTTCTATGCCTCCCTAGCCCTTATATTGTGTCCTCCCAAGTTTTTAATTGCACATTAGTGGAGTTAATCTTTTTCTGTTTGTAAGGGTGCCACGTGCTTCCCTTTCGCAGCTGCATTTTTAGCTTAGCCTACTTATTTTCGTTTTGATCCAGGGTTTATATTTCCCTGGTTATGTTTAATGCTGGCGTCTTTTGTATTCTTGAGTCGGCCTGTGTTTCTGTGCTTGCTGCCTTTGGGTTTCCTTCTGAAGTAAGTGTATTGCTGATTGTAGTAATTGTATTACTGTCTAGTGTTTTTAGTTGCTTGCTGGTGTTTTTTAAAAACTATGCTGTATTTGTAGCTATATTTGGTTTTCTTTAGTTGATGCCTTGTGCTTCACGATTGTGGTTGCTGGTGTGTGTTTTTTTTAAAAACCTTGCTGTATTTGTAGCTGTATTTGGTTTTCTTTAGTTTGTTGATGCCTCAGATTGATTGCATGCTGCAGATGTTTTGTAATGTTTTCAGCTGTTTGTTTCTGTTGTTGAGCTTCGCGTTTCGGTCTTGTCATGTTTTTTATTATTTTTTTAACATTAGTAATCCGTTTTATTGGTTATGCTGCTGGGCTTGCTCCGTTTTATTTGTTATGCTACTGTGCTTGCTCCATTTTAGTGTGTGCCATCAAACCTGCTACCTGCTTGAAACTTTGCCACAGCTGAATAATACCTTTTTTTTTTCCCGTTAGCTGGGTAATGAAATTATTTTAATGTGGACGCTGGAGCTATTAGGCATAAAACTTATTTATTGAGTAATTCTGCAGCCTGTAAACATACTTATGAATAGTCAACAAGAGAGTAGTAGTAGTCCAGGGGTGGTTTCTGCAGCTATACTTGTTTCATGCAACTAAGCTAAGTGCATTTCTGGGTTCCCATGTAAGATTATTATAGCAGGTAAATATACAGTGATGTAGGCAATATAGAGGTTCAACATTTTGTCCATCAGTATGTGTCCATAGTTTAGAAGTAGCCTCAGACACTTCACAATGCTCAGTTACACATAGAGCGCAGGTTCTTGATGTCACGGTTGCTATCATATTCTTTGAGCCTGCGTGTTGTTTTGTTTTTAAATTAATGAAAAACGTAAGGGAAATAAGAGACAAATAGAAGATAGATGGGAAAGGAAATGAGGAATTTTGCTGCTTGTACAAGCACAGCAGCTTAGTCATTGTAAAGCTGCTAAGCAGCATGCCTTGAGTGAGAGTTGCTGCCAATTCCTATTGAAATAATGGAATCAGCATGGCATATATTTTTTTGACTTTGTTATAAAGGTTGGTAGACAAAATACTATTTCTTTAGTCTGCAAAGTGATATTCTGCCTGTTAATATAATATTTTGTGAGTGAGTTTAGCACACAAGCCACTGAGAAGCAAAGTCTGACAAAATCTCTAAGGCTGGTAAGCTTTTCTGATCTCAGTTTTCTGGTAGTGAAGTACATGCCTTGCAACCATTTTTTTTTGTGGCCAGGGATAGCACTATCATGCTAGGGGCTCTGAGTGAGAAGAAATAAAATAGGAGGAGGAACTTGCTAAAAAATACAGGTAACATATGTAGTGCCTTCAGCTGGAGGCCTTCTAATGTCCATAGGATACAGCAAGGGGCAAGTGTGTGTGTGTGTGTGTGTATGCAAGCAAGTGGGAAGTGTGCGTGCGTGCGTGTGTGTGTGTGTGTGGTGTGTGTGTGTGTGTGTGTATGTGACCTAAAAGCAAGGGGGCAAGTGTGTGTGTGACCGCAAGCAAGGGGGCAATTGTGTGTGTGACACCGCAAGCAAGGGGGCAATTGTGTGTTTGACCGCAAGCAAGGGGGCAATTGTGTGTGTGTGTTTGACCGCAAGCAAGGGGGCAATTGTGTGTGTGTGTTTGACGCAAGCAAGGGGGCAATTGTGTGTGTGTGAGACTGCAAGCAAGGGGGCAATTGTGTGTGTGTGAGACTGCAAGCAAGGGGGCAACTGTGTGTGTGTGAGACTGCAAGCAAGGGGGCAATTGTGTGTGTGTGAGACTGCAAGCAAGGGGGCAATTGTGTGCGTGTGAGTGCAAGCAAGGGGGCAAGTGTGTGTGTGTGAGACTGCAAGCAAGGGGGCAAGTGTGTGTGTGAGACTGCAAGCAATGGGCAAGTGTATGTGTGTGTGAGACTGCAAGCAAGGGGCAAGTGTGCGTGTGAGATTACAAGCAAGGGGGCAAGTGTGTGTGTGAGACTGCAAGCAAGGGGGCAAGTGTGCGTGTGAGACTGCAAGCAAGGGGGAAAGTGTGTGTGTGAGACTGCAAGCAAGGGGGCAAGTGTGTGAGACTGCAAACAAGGGGGCAAATGTGTGTGAGACTGCAAGCAAGGGCCAAGTGTGTGTGTGTGTGTGTGTGTGTGTGTGTGTGTGTGTGTGTGTGTGTGTGTGTGTGTGTGTGTGACTGCAAGCAAGGGGGAAATTTTGCCTCTTTCAAAATTTCTTGTGCTGTGAAGTTCATAGATACAACTGATTGAGTAGATTTTACAGGGAGCTGAGAGATGCAGGGCTGCAACAATTATCAGTGCTGCTTATGTCTGCTTGCTTTGCTAATATCACAACAGGTTGTTTGCTTTTGATGCAGAAGGCTGTGGTTTCTACTCACATAGATGCATTTGTGAAACTGTACTGCATTGCAAATGGGGTGGATGATGCACTCCTTTCTGGTGAAGAAGATTGTCATCCATTCCCTACTGCAGTATTACCAGCTTATTGTTCTTGTGTAAGATAAGTAAATTATTCAAAAAGGGCAACTACGACATTATTTGTTGATGACATGACATCTAATTTTTGGCTAGCAGCAACCGCTTCATTAGTTACAGATCGCTTTAATGGGGAATTATTTACAGGACGTTTACTGCTTCAGAAATTGTGCGTATGTACTGATACTGGTGGACCGTAGAAGTATGACTACACTTGTGATGGAAATATTCAGAATTGGGCAGTATTGTCATTATTGGTGCATGCATTTTGTTGCACTGTTTTCAGGAAAAATGTTTGAAACAGTAAATATAAAACACCCACTAAAACTGGACTGCATTGTACAAGGAATATAATTATATACAATCAGGAAGGTGTATTCAACAACATGTGCATTTCTCGTGTGCAAAGGGTCTGAGAATTTTAAAATATCACTAACTGAAAGTGAAACAGACTGCCACTGGCTACATGTGTTATCTTTGAATGTCTGTTTCAGTGCTGTTGCAATGTCCAGATTCTGACTGCAAGCAAGGTCGAAGTGTGTGTGTGTGTGTGTGTGTGTCCGCAAGTGTGTGTATGTGTGTGTGTGTGTGTGTGTGTGTGTGTGTCGCAAGTGTGTGCGTGTGTGTGTGACTGCAAGCAAGGGGGCAATAGTGTGCATGTGTGTGTGACTGCAAGCAAGGGGGCAAGAGTGTGTGACTGCAAGCAAGGGGGCAAGAGTGTGTGTGGGGGACTGCAAGCAAGGGGACAAGAGTGCATGTGTGTGACTGCAAGCAAGGGGGCAAGAGTGTGTGTGAGTGAATGCAGGCACGGGGCAAGAGTGTGTGTGACTGCAAGCAAGGCTTCTTATTTTTGGATTGTTAGTCTCAATTTTTGTGGTTTTCAGTCAAACTCTTTCGGAATAAAGTCACTAAATGAGACACTGAGTTTCTGCCTTCATAACCTTCAGAAAAATGCATGCTAAAGCAAGACCTGTTATTCGATCAGCTCTCTCAGTTTATACAAGATCAATTTTTTGTACTGTTTTGATGTCCCCACATATATTTTGCCTTGTCCAGATTTCCTGCATTAACAGGTTGCTAGGTACATGCAAATAAATTGCTTTTTTTAGAATTAGGCATATCCCAACCTCTCAACTGTCCCTGAACTTGGCACAAAATGTTGCTCTTCCCCTAATAATCCTCCCCAGAAATTGCTATTTTGGAAGAAAACATGGAGGGTTTACCATTAACTGTAATAATCCAGTTAGGGATAACTTTCATTTCATAAATGCATGTTTTTTATTTTGTCAGATGCTCAAGTTAGTAGTACTAATATTAAAAGGAGCCCCTTCTTTGACAGGTTACCAGCTGTATTGTGTGGCTATTATCTTTTTGAATCAAATTTTTTTTTTTTTTTGGGACAATTGCTACCAAATCATTAGAGACTGAAGAATGAAATCAATGACAGACATTTAAGTTTCAGATTTCATACCCTTTTGAAAATTCATACTAATGCAAGACCTACTATTTCATAATCTTTCCTAATTTGATAGGAGCAATAATCCTACTTCTATTTATTTATTTATTTATTTTATTTATTTATATTTGTTGACCGGAAGTGTCAGACTGGACGTAGGTCTATTTTCAGCGTAGGCCCGGGGAGAAAATCTCCACAGTAAAATAGACAGTAGTTACATTGGATTATAATGATTAACAATTTAACATAGCACTTACTTACAACATATTTACAGATGAAGAACATAGTACATCAATAGACAAATAGAATCTTTATCTGTGAAGTACATAACAGACATTAACAAATGTTACAATGAGAAGTTCCTGCTGTATAATAAGTACTAGGCTTATGAGCATCTGAGCTTGCTATAATCAAGGTAGTTAGTGGAGTGGAAAGAAAGGTAGTGGTTGGATGGGGTGGATGATATTAGACTGGGAGTTGCAAGGGCATAGCCAGCATGTTTTTAGTTGCGCTTTTAATAAAGTTTTGAAGTGGGTGCATGATGGTACGGAGGTAATTGTGGGTGGGAGTGAGTTCCATAATTTGGCTATGGCGCAAGAGAATAGTGCTTCACCAGCAGAGTTATTGGCTTTAGTGATCTGCAAGTGATTTTTGTTGCTGGATCTTAGTGGTCTGGTGGTGCGATTAGGGTTGGAGTAGATTCTGGAGGGATGGGACATTTAGTGGATGGTTTACTAGTTTGTGGGCGAGTGAGAGTTGATACCACTGAAGCAGGTGAGGGAGTTCAAGCCAGCCCAGTTCAGCAAGTGAGAGACAGTGGTGACTACGGTAGGATGCCCCTGTGGCTTAATTTGGCGATTTTGTTGTAGCAGGTCTCTAGCTTGTTTAGACCACATTGCCTTAGGTTGGTATATATTGGAGAGGCATAAAGTAGGGTGGGGATAAGGTGGGAATTTGCTATTGAAATCTTTGCTGCTTTGGTGAGAAATTGCTCTTTTCTGTATAATGCTCCTAGTTTTTTGTGGACTTTTTTATGGTCATGGATATGTGAATGTCAAATATTAGTTTATTTTCTGTTTCCACTCCTAGCAATTTGGTGTGTTCAGTTGGGTATATAGTGGTGTTGTCTTTTGCTGTGATGTTAAAGTGAGAGTTGTTTTGAGTATGTTTGGTGGGTTGGAAGATGAGTAGTTTAGTTCTGTTTGGGTTGAGTATTAATTGGGCATCGGATAACCATGTTTCAACAGAGGAAAAGGCTTCCTGTGTGACTTTTTGCAGTTTCGGTAGGGACTGGGCTAAGCAGATGATGGTTGAGTCATCTGCATATTGTATGAGTGTGCCATGTTTGGTGGCAGAGGCTAGATTATTGGTGTAAACAGAGAAGAGTAGGGGTCCAAGGATGCATCCTTGGGGAACCCCTATGGAGACAGGTAGTTGGGGAGATGTCATTCTGCCATACAACGGATTGTTGGCGGTCAGACAGGTAAATCTGAAACCAGTTGGTGACTGATTGTGAGAAGGATAGGTTATTGAGGACAGAGATAAGTTGTTTGTGTGGGACCATGTCAATTGCTTTAGATAGGTCTAGGAAAGTAGCAGAGGAGAGATAGCCATTGTTTTATGCTGAAGGATAGTGTTAGTAAAGGAGAGTAAGGCAGTGGTGGTGCTATGGTTTGGTCAGAAACCATGCTGAGTACTGGAAAGGAGGTTGTTAGTAAGGAGGTAGTCTGAGACCGGAGAGTGTATGCGTCTCTCTAGTATTTTGGAGAGTGGAGAGAGAATAGCTACGGGCAGTAATTGGTTGGGGTGGATGTCTCCACTTAGGGCTAGTTTTGATATGCATGAGATTATTAGTTTTCTCAGTTTTTGAATGTGTTTGTTTATAAGGCAAACTTTATGATTGTGCTCTGTGGGTACTTGGTATGGTGGGAGGGTTACTATGTTAAGTTGTAGGGCTGCTTTATGTTTGAGTAATATAGTTGGTAGAATATGTGGGGGTGCATAGGGATGGTTCTTGAGCTGGTGGGAGGGAGTTGAGTGTGGGTGAGACATGAGTGGTGGTGTGAGTAGTAGTACAGTGGTAGTGATTGAGTGGGGGAATGATGGAGCTTTAGTAGGATGTAAGATATGCAAGGAGAGTGCATGCAGTGAGCATAGGTAAGGTATGCTGGTACATGTTAGTTGAGGAGGTGTGATAGTAGTGGGAAGATGGAGGAGGTAGTGTTGGGTTAGCACTGTGGTTGGCTATTGGAAAGATGGGAGGGGTTTTGAGTCCAATAAAGGTGGGACCACCTGGGGCGGGAGGGAATAGGGGGGCAGGGTGGGGAGCAAAGCGGGTAGAGACCCTGTTAGTTGCTCGTATGAGGGGGCTGGAAACAATTACAAAGCAAAGGCAAGTATGTGTTAAGAAACAATCACAATTGACCAAGGACTGCTCTGAAACCAAGTCATTTCTTAATTTCTCAGGTGGAAAAACAGGATAACCTTGTATCAGTAGGCTACTGTGGTCATAGTTTAAATTTACAAACACACAGTATTGATGAGTTATGGCGGATACTATTTGCTAACAGACGGGAATAAGAGAAAGTGGAATGTGTGTGTGTGTGTGTGTGTGTGTGTGTGTGTGTGTGTGTGTGTGTGTGTGTGTGTGGTGTGTGGGGGGGCTGCTTACAAGCCAAAGCAGAGTGCTCTCCAGGGGAAAATTAATATTGGCTCAAACAGGTAGACACATACTCAAAGTTAACTCTAGCTGTTTGCAGACAGTTCAGACCCGGACTGCGCTTTTCCGTTTCTGCCTTTGTCCCACTTCTATGTATGGCTTTGTCCTAATTTCTTGCGCTGAGGTTCATAGGTATTTCAGGATCAATTTATCCTTGCTTTTGAACCAGATTTCTCTGCTTGGTTAGTACACTGCTATAAAATATAAAAATAAAATCTAAATCATTGTAGAAGTAAAGCAGTGTGTGTGTCTGCGTGTGTGTATACACTACCATAATTATTTTAAAATATTGACTCAAAAAAGCATGTGGGTGCTGTCATGCAAGTCTAAAATATTTCAAGTTTATAGTGCATCATTTGTTAGCTATTTAAACAGGAAGGGAAAATAAGTGGCAGATTGCTTTGCAAAGCAGGGATTATTGCCAGTGCTATGTAGCTTGGTTTTAAATTTGACAGGAATAGTGCAAAAAAAAAAAGTCTCCCACTGTAAGGGGGAAAAGGCTGACAAGCAAACAGTACATTACTCTGGTCACCTGCTGTGACGAGCTGTCAATCACATGCAGATAATGGGTCAAATTACCCTTGGCTCTTTGACAGCTAGGGAAGGTAGGTGTGAAGTGGGAGGGGAGATTCCTTGAAGAGCTAGATTTCAGCCTTCACAAAAGAAAGCAATTTAGCATTTCTAAGATGAAAGAGCTAGAAAATGCACCTTTCAGTTCTGTTCTGTAGCATTTGCACTGCTTGTGTTTTAAGTGGTCATTGAAAAAGGATAACATTTTAACCAAAGTAGGGGATTTTAAGACTGCAGTGAATGCTTGTTAAGTCAATGAAGTGACCGCAGCTTAAGGCAAAACGTGGCAGATCTGATGCAATTTTTTGGAGACAAATAATGCATTCTGGGATACTTAGAGGCAGAGTAAACAGTCTGAATTTTTTCAATATGCCAGACCCCATGTGGTCAGAGTCAGAAATTGCATCTAAAAATATCTAAAAAGCTCAAAATAGTCTCAGAGTGCTATTAAAATGTAGGAAACATCAAACCATGATGAAATTAATATGTTTTTTGAGTCTGAGGGCGCGGTTGTCCTTTAATGAAGATAAAACAAAGGCAATCACTGTAAACTATGTACCCACGCATGAATTGGTTCAGCAATACCCATAGTTATGGGGACATGATAAAACAGAATATTTAGGTGTATGGATTAACTGGACTCTGTTATGGCATCTAAGTGTATGTGGGAAGAGCCTAAACAAAATATAATACAAAATCTGAGAAACTGGAAGCTCTTGTTTACTGACATGGACAGTAAGATACAAGTGGTGAAAATGTTTTAGTCTCTCTAGTTTTATATACAGTTGTGGACAGTAATTAAAAGAGATGAAGGATTTTTATCTGAGAGGGTAAGAAGGCAAGGGTCAAGTGGGATAAGATGATCCAACAGAAAAAGGTGGTTTAGGATTACCTAATTTGGAGGGATATTTTACAGCTACACAGTTAAGGTTCATATACATAGCACAATCGGAAAGCTATAATTCAAAGTGGAATGGGATGATGAGGAAGCAGAAGGAAAAATTCAAGAAAGGACAGAGTGAGATTTTAGATGCAGATCCTTAAGGAAAATAACTACATAAATGCAGAAAACTATACTTATAAAGTAGCAGAAAGTACTGAAAGAACTAAGCCAAGATGAGAATGGAGAAAGGAGTCTTCCAATAGGACTGACTGCAATTAGGGATATACAGAATAGGCAAGAGAGGGATGGAATTTACTAGAGAAAACTGGCAAAAGAACCAAGGTATTGGGAGTAAGTAACTACTGAGAGAAAGCTAATGGAGTGGGAAGAGGTCAAGAAGACTGGACTGCAGGATAGAGACTGCCATCAATATCAGGGACTGACATCAGAGTATAGGTAAAGAGAAACTAAGAGGGGAATCCTAAGTGAAAGACTTGCCCAGGTAAAGTTTTTGGTTGAATCCAGAACAAAAGTTGCTGTTAAAAAGGGATAACTGGTATGGTATTGCATGATAAAAGACTGAGAAGAGAGACTGGATAAACAATTCACGAGGAGACAATGGGAGGACATACACATGGCTCCCGAGCATTCAACAAATTCCAGAAGATTCAGGATTTTTGCTTGGAAGTCTTGGCACATGTATTTTTATACACCAACTTCCCTTGAGAATACTCTGTCTGAAAATTGGATGAGCAAATGGGTGTAACTATGGAAATTATTTTTTGAGCTGGGATACAGGCTCTGAATTTCTTGGACATAGTAAGGCCTTGGCGGCCACGGTAGTGCAGTGGGTAGCATTGTCGCCTCACAGCAAGAGGTTCTCTGGTTCGATCCTCGGCTGGGGTGCCTTCTGTGCGGAGTCTGCATGTCCTCCCTGTGGTCGCGTGGGTTTCCTCCGGGTGCTCCGGTTTCCTCCCACATCCCAAAGACATGCTGTAGGTGGATTGGACACTTCAAATTGTCTCTAGGTGTGAGTGTGTGCATGTGTGGGCCTTCAGTGGAAGGTAGGGCGCCGGGGCTGGCAACTCGACACCGTAAAACTCCACTGCCAATCATGAGCAGACAGGTGATCCGCTGTGGCAACCCCTAACCGGGAATAAGCCGAAAGAAGTAGAAGAAGAAGTAATGCCTTAAGTTTAATTCTGATGGCCCTAAAAAAAGCAATTACTAGAAAATGGAAATAAAAGTTTAAAAATGTATTTCAAGCATTGAATATTGTAGCAAAGATAAAAGAACTGGAAGTGGAATCTTTAGAAAAGGGTAGGAGCAAATGGCAAAATAAAATGGAAACTGTGGGAACAATACACAGAATTATGTTCTGGTGGAGGCATGAGGTTTAAGGGAAGGCAGAAATTGATGAATTTATGTTATACTGGATTGATGACAATTGCATAAAAGGGAACATGTTAACATGGTTTGGTTTCATTTAAATAAATATATGCTTGCCTATGCCTTAAGTGATAATTCAACGAAGGTGTGAAAAATATTTAGGAAAAAAAAGAAGTTATGTACTTACCATAACGTTCCATGTTTGCAGTCCATCTTGTCTACATTCTTGATGGATGGGTTCAGAGCCGATTCTCGGCTCTGACCCAGCCGATACTAAAGCTCGAGAGCTTTTACGGCTCGAGGCTAACCCCTATCCCATGGTGCCTCACGGCAATTCCCCAGATCTATTCCCCAGATCTTGTTTGCAAGAAAGTAATAGGTACATAAACTATCAATAACCATGCACATACAGTCAGAACACTGTGTATTACTATCCATGCTAGGTGGACGGGTAACTACAACCAGGTCAGATAGCATAATGTACAGTCCACCAGTTCCTCCAGGAAACATAAAGGCGGAAAGAGGGTGGGATGCAAGAATGTAGGCGAGATGGACTACAAACATGGAACGTTATGGTAAGTACATCAATTCTTTATGTTATGTAGTCCTATCTTGCCGTAATTCTTGCTGGATGGGACAGCGTCCCTAGCACCTTTATCCCAGGTGGCTCAAGCAAAGAGACTCTTCAGCATAGTGGACCCAAAGGATGACCTGTCCTGGGAGGTCAAATCAAATTTGTAATGAGTGACAAAGGTATGAGGTCTTTCCCAAGTACCTGCTGCACAAATGGCATCAATTGGGAGCCTAGATCTAAAGGCATATGAAGTTAATACTGCTCTTGTTGAATGGCCTTTTACTTTGGTAACCGTTTGCCAGCAGTCTTGTAAGCAAATGAAATGCATTCTGAAAGCAATTTAGACAGGGTAACCTTAGAAACAGACAAGCCTTTATTTTTGTCTGAAAAGGAAACAAATTGGTCTGATTTTCTAAATTCTTTAGCCCTGTGAAGGTAAAACCTGAGAATTCTGTGGACGTCCAATTGGTGTAGTCTGCATTCTGATTTATTAGTATGATTTGGAAAAAAAACTGAACATACCTTAGGAAGAAATGAAGGATTAGATCTAAGTGAGACTCTATCCTTGTGGAAAACAATGTAAGGAGGTCGAATGGTGAGGGCTTGTAATTCTGAAACTCTCCTAGCAGAAATTACAGCCACTAAGAACAATGTTTTCCAAGACAATAATTTCAGATCTGATGAAGAAGAGGGTTCAAAGGGGGAAGAAGTTAAAGATGTAAGAACTAGGTTTAGGTCCCAGGGCTCTGGTGGTTGTTTGATTGGAGGTCTGAGCAGGAGGACTCCTTTCAAAAAGGTTTTGCACAAACAGTGGGACATGATTGGATTTCCCATGTAGCCAAAATGGTAATTTGAGATGGCAGCTAACTGAACTCTAACAGTAGCAGCTGCAGCTCCTTCATGAAAAATGGATGCCAGGAAAGACAGGGTAGACTCTATAGGAGCTGAATAGGGATCTATGCCTTGGTTTGCTGCCCATATAGAGAACCTTTTCCATTTGCTGGAATATAATTTTCTTGTGGAAGGTCTGTGTGAAGAAATCAGAATGTGTATGACTGTAGGTGAAAGGGAAACACACCTGGCTATTCGTGGAACTGGAGCAGCCACGCTGTCAATTTCAGGATCTGGATAGTAGGATGGAACTGCCCTGACTGATGAATCAGGTCGTCTGGAGATGGTCCCAGAATCCATGGTTCCTCCAAAAGATAGGGCCACAGGAAGGGGAACCAGACTTGGCGAGGCCAGTAAGGAGCAATGAGGATCAGGGTACTCTTCAACAGTTTTGCTTTCTGAATCAGTTTTGGAATGAGAAGAAAAGGTGGAAAAGCATAAAGGAGTCCCGGAGGCCAATTGTGGACCAGAGCATCACTGAATAACATCCTCAGATGGGGAATTAGGGCAAAGTAGCTGCTGCATTTGGTGTTCATGTACGTGGTGAATAGTTTGCAGCAAGGCTGGCCCCATTTTCAAAAAATCTCTTTTGCAACTTCTGAATTCAGGGACCACTCGTGAGGCATCAGAATTGCTTGACTGAGTTTGTCTGCTATCACATTGGACTTCCCCAGGATGTGCATTGCTACCAGGAAGCGTTGAGTGTCCATCGCTCATTTCCATACTCTTAAGGCCTCTCGACAAAGTGGGTAAGATTTGGTTCCCCCTTGCTTATGTACCACACTACAGACATGTTTGTCTGATTGAATCGCAGTTGTCCCTGTGGGAAGAGAACTGTGAAGTGCTTGCAACCCATATAGCACCGCTCTCATCTCCAGAACATTTACGTGCAAGTGGTTCTGCCAAATACCTTGGACCATCATTCCCAGATAATGCCCCCACCCCACCCCATCTGGGAGGCATCCGTGGTAAAAACTGCATTTACTTGAGTGGAGCAAGTGGGCGACTTAAATGAAGTTGATCCGTATGTAACCACCATGTTCGTTCCTTCTTGCAGGAGTTTGTGATGAGTATTTGGTGAGACAGGGGGGAGATCCTGCATTGATCACAAAGCAAACAGTAGCCACTGAAGTACCCTCATGTGCAGATGGGCTAGGGGAACTAAGAGAATGGTGGAAGCCATTGTCCCTAGGACCTGAAGGACTATCCTGGCCTGTACTTTGTCTCTCTTCGGCAAGAATCTGATGTGGTCGCGTAACGATTCTATCCTTTCTAATGTCAGTTTTGCTGTCATGGTGGTTGAGTCTATTTCTGAGCCTAAGAATACAATGTGCTGTGATGGAGACGAGACTGATTTTTTTTAGGTTTATTGTAATGCCTAATTTGGCGCACAAGGATAGAGTTTCGTCCCTGGTTCTGATTAGTTGCCACTTGGTGGTAGCAGTGAGGAGCCAGGCATCTAGGTACGGAAACACCTGGAATATTTGACGTCTCAGGTGAGCCGTTACCACTGCCATTCATTTGGTGAACACTCTGGGGGTTGTAGTGAGGCCAAAGGGCAGTGTTCGAAATTGAAAATGACGGTCTCCCAGCCGAAAGTGTAGATGCCTTCTGGAGCACCTGTCCATTTTGATGTGGTAGTACACGTCCTGAAGACCTACTGAGCACATCCAATTGTCTTTGCCGATAAAGGGAAATATCGACTGCAGAGTGATCATTCGGAAATTCTATTTCTTTACAGACTTGTTGAGTTTGCTGAGATCTAGAATTGATCTCCAGTCTCCTGTCTTTTTTGGAACAAAAATAATCTAGAGTAAGTTCCAGATCCTATTTGCTCTGTGGGGACTTCTTGGATGACTCTTTTTTTACAGCAACGAGATGACCTCTGATGTTGCATGATCTAGTTGAATGGGTGGCACGTCTGGTAGAGAGGGGTTTACCGGGGGATGGGAAACAAAGGGAATCAGGTAACCTCTGGATATTATGGTTTGTACCAAACGATCTTGGGAAATATTTAGCCAGGCGCTTGGGTACAGTAAAAGATGACCCTCGACTGCCTCCAGAGAAGGACAGTCAGGCAACCCCTCATGGGCGATGGAAGGGGCGATCAGAGAAAGTTTCTCTATCTCCCTGATGTTGCAGACCTCCTCTGCCACGAGGATGGCGTCTTCCATTAATATCCTCCCCCTCATCTTCTAGGGGAGGGTTGACCTTGTGCCTCAGGGGAAACATTTTTTTGGGATTTATGGAACCACATTCTCCCTCCTGTTTGACCCTTGGAGTAGGGTCTAGAAGGAAGGGAGAAATGGACTCCGACGGCAGATAAGATTTTCCCTTCCTGCTATCACCTGGTCAAAGTCTCTTTGACCTGAGGTACAAAAAGAGTTGAACCATCAAAGGGAACGTTGGTAAAGGAAGACTTAAAAGTATTCCGTGAAGTTACATAGACGCATCCAGGAATATCTCCTAAAAGAAATTCCTGCTGCGGCTGCCCTGCTCGCTCTGTCCATTGCATAGGAAATCAGCCTCATGGAGGAGTTAGCTATTGATGTAAGGGTGGAAAGCTACGCAGATACCTTATCCATTGATCCCAAAGCTACTGAACCCTGAAGGGTGTCTCCCAACTCCTTCAGGAGAGCCCTTTGAAGTCTAGTAAAATGGGACAGGATTATTCAGAGATCTTAAGGTAAATGCCGCTGAAGAGAAGGTACGCTTTCTATACCTGTCCATCATCCTGGACTCCTTATTAGGAGGATGGATATTAGAAGATGTCTCGGGCAACTCCTTTTTCGTGGCCGCTTCTACCACCATAGCACCAACAGGAACTCCCTTAGAAAGAAAGGACTTATCTTCCGGAGCAGTCAGAAATTTGTTTGGCCTCCTCGGGACAGGCTCCACTGTGTCCGATGAGGACCAGGCTTTCCGGGATATGACCCCCAAGAGCTGGTCATAAGGCGGTGTCACCCAGGAGGTGGAAGGTCAGGAAACAAAGGCCTCAAGATACACTGATTCATCCTCAGTAGGGTTAGAGGTCTTCCAATCGCCCCTCTGTTTAAGGATTTCAAGGATGTCAGAAAAGACCACCTTCTCAGAGAGGGATCTAGGGGACAGTTATGACTCATCCAAATCAGTGTCTGACATGACAGACTCAGGTGAGTCAATGTGCTTCCTCTTACAAAGTCTCTTCTGAGGAAGCCCTCCAGTGGGATAATCTGAAGAGGACTCGGAAGAGGGGACACCTCCAATGGGGGCTGCTTGAGTCTCTGGTTTCCTACGCTGAGGGGCTGGCGGGGGAGAAGAGGTTGCTGCCGGCTGCTGGTGGGACATTGGGTCCAAAGGCAGGGCTTTGGCACTGGACAAAGCTTTCTCTATTGCTTCGAAGGCCTTTCCACCCTGCTCTGAAGACCTCTGCTCCGAGGAGACGGATGGATGGCTCCGAGCAGGAGGGACCGGTTCTGAAGCAGACGTGGGAACTGAGCTCAGTTGAGCCGAAGCATCGAGAGGGAGGGCTGGTTCCGAAGAAAAAACGGGGTGACTATCCTCCTCAGAGAAAACTCGAGATGGTCGGCTCCCAGATCCCTTGGCTCCAGACTGAGCCACTGAGGACAGAGTTATCGGTTCCGAGGAAGCAGAAAGAATTCTCGGAACCGAAGGATCCAACATAGAAGCACCTGACGTATTTGGCTCAGAGAGCGAAGCAGTCGGAGGAGGAGCAGTAGAATGTAAATGGGGCGGCTTCAAAGCCTTTGGGTCCAGAAGGGCTAACGTTTTAACCAGACCTGGGCCACAGAGCAACCTCTTCACCACCTGCTCAATGTCCTCATCTGAAAGTGTCCTGGAGGAATGGGTGGAGACAGAAGGAGATCTCCTCCTTTCTAATACAGGAGACCTCAACATTGGTGAGACAGGGTCGATGACTGGTGAGTGTCTCAGTACCAAATGTTGCCTTGGCACCAAAGAGACCGATGGCACTAAGACAGAAAAAGCAGAATCGGAGCCAGAACTCCTTGGCTCTGTCGCTTTAGACATTTCAGATGGCTCCAAAGCTGGAACCGAAGATTTTCTCGTAACAGTTTTGGGAGCTGTCTGACCAAGTTCCAGCTGTTCCTGGAAGGAACTGGTCATAATACCCCTGTCTATTAATTTACGTTTCCTCTCATTAAGAACCCTAGTACTGAAGGCATGGCAAAAGGTACAGGGTTCTTGTAAGTGAGCTTCTCCCAAACAGTACACACAGCTAATGTGACCGTCAGTCAATGACATCTTTTGTGAACACTTGTCACATTTTTTGAACCCCGGCGGGTGGTGTTCCTTATGTTCTCTGTTTTTCTCTTTGGACATGCTGACAAGAAAACAAGGCTAACAATTCACAATAACAACAACACTGACTATAACAGTAAAGTTATGAAGAGAAGAAAAGGTTTTTTTTTTTTTTTTTTTTAAAGACTAGCACTCAGGAAGGAAAGGCCCTCTAATTTAAACAGGCAACTATTGCCTCTAACTAAAACGGACCGTACAATCCTAAAAAGGTGGAATAGGGGATCAAGCACTCAATAACAATCACACAGGTAAAAACTAATAACTATTAAAGGTAGAAAATTAAAAAAAAGGGATGAAAAACGCTAGCTTTATCAAAAAATCTTCTACTTAGCCAACGAGCCAGTAAGGAGACAATCTCAAAGCTTTTGTGGCAAACAATATAGTACAGTTGTGTACACTTACCATAAATGTAGATGTTGGAGTGTATTCACTGTTGCAGTCATTACATTTGGGTAATCTTGCTGGCAGGTTGCCCTCGGCCTGAATTCCAAAGTCCTGGGTCCTGCGTCGGCTGCTGTCGCCCCTTCCCTGACTTCAGGTCGTCAGGGGTATAAAAGATGCGGCCGATGCCATTTTCTTTAGTTTTTCTTGCCCCAGATGTCAGGTGCCCCCTAAAAGGGTAGCCAAAATTTATATATATAAAAATACATGCACCAATATAAACTTTAATTTCATCTACAAGCAAATACACCACATAGGTTGTATAAATCAGAGAAGGAAAGATAGGTTCCATCAGAAGAAAAAAGGGGGATGATGGGTGGGTAACCTGGACTGCAACAGTGAATACACTCGAACATCTACATTTATGGTTAAGTGTACACAACTGTACTATGTTCTTCGTGTTTCACTGTTGCAGTCATTACATTTGGGTAGAGTCCCAAAGCTATGGATGGGAGGCTGGAGCTAAACAGGGTTAGGAGTGGCTATGAGGCCCTGCAGAACTGCAGTGGCAAAGCCTGCCCTGGATTTAGATTACAGTGGTAGATGATAAAGCTTTGTAAATGTGTGCACTGAACTCCAACTAGCAGCCTCTAAAATGTCCTTGGTTGGTACTCCCCTGAGGAAGGCTGTGAAGTGGCTGCAGCTCTGGTTGAATGTGGCCTAATGCCCTTGGGCACTGGCTTGCCATGGTGTAAGTAGCAGAAACAAATACAGTGGCCTATCCACTTTGAAATAATCTGCTTTGAGATGGCCTTTCCTTGTGATCCTGCCGCATATACCACTAGTAATTGCTCTGACTTTCTGAAAATTTTGGTTCTGTCCAAGTAGAATCTAAGCTGTCTGTGTACGTCCAAAGAATGCAGAATTCTCTCCCCCTTGTTCTGTGGATTTGGATAAAAAAAATGGCAGATGAATAGTTTGGTTAAGAGCCACACTGGACACCACCTTAGGCATAAATGTTGGGTTTGTCCTCAGAGAGACCCTGTCTGGATAAAAAAATAATAAAAGGTTCCATAGCTATGAGTGCCTGTAGCTCTGAAACTCGTCTTGCAGAAGTTATTGCTAGGAGCAGTTGTTTTCCAAGATAAAAACTTTATATCAGCAGTAGCAGCTGGCTCAAAAGGAGGCAGGGTGAGTTTTTCCAAGACACAGTTGAGGTCCCATGAAGGCATTGGTGATCTCCTTGGAGGCCTTAAATTTTTGGCTCCTCTGAGGTACTGCTTTAATAAGGGACGAGAGAAGATTGGTGGTTCTGTATTGTAATGAGCCGAAATGGCAGGGGCATAAATTTTAATAGATGAAAAAGATAGGCCTTTGTCCAGCATCTCAGTTAAGTATTGCAAAATCTGAGGAATATTTGGCACAGCTGTATCAGTCCCTTGTGCCTGGTTCCAAGCACAGAATCTTTCATTTTCCAGCGTGAGATTTTCTAGTACTAGGCCTTCTGGTTTCCAAAATGACATCCATCACAGCTTTACTGAGAGGTGTGTTCTGTATGACTACATTATCCGCCATGCTGCCAGGTTTAAAGTCCCGAGTTGGCTGTGCAGGATCGGATTGTTTGCTAGGAGAGTAGATGAGGTATTTGAGGTAAGGTCCCAGCTGGACACTGAGACAAGCTCCTTAGTATTGGATACCAGTACTGGCGGGGCCAGTCTGGGGCAGTTAGTATCATCTTTGGCTTCTCCTGTCTGACCTTTAGGAGTACCTTGGGTAGGAGAGGCAGTGGGTGAAAGGCATATACTGATAGGCTTTTCCAGCTGAAAGATAGGGCGCCCACTTTCCATGCTTGTCTGTGATAAATCCTTATGCAGAATCTTTTTAGTTGGTAGTTGTGAGGGGAGACAAGTAGATCTATGTCCAGGCATCCCCATTTCCTTGTTATCATGCTGAAGACTTGTGGATTCAGCTGCCACTCGTGGGGATCCATGAGGTTTCTGCTTAGTTAGTCAGCTAGAGTATGTTTCCTTCCTGGCAGGAACTGTGCCTGCAGATGTACTTGGTAAGTCAATACTGTGTCCCACAAAGCCATGGCTAGTTTGCAAAGGGGGTAAGAATGTGTGCCCCCATGCTTGTTTATATACCACATGACCGTGGTGGTGTCTGTCTATCAATAGTTGTCCTGGATGAAGTAGGTCCTTGAAGGCTGTCAGGGCATTTTGAACAGCTAGCACCTCTTTTTGATTGATATGTAGATGCATTTGGTTTGAGGCCCATGTGCCCTGAATGCATCTTCCTGCCACGTGGGCCCCCCAGGCATAATCTGATGCATCCGTTGTTAGTGTCTGTCTGGCTGGGGGTAATGTGAATGGCTGTCCCTTGTTTTGGTGACAAGCCTTTGCCCACCATTGAAACTCCTGCTGCAGGCAGGGAATGAGAGTAATCATAGTTTCCAGGCTGTGGCAATGTTGAGTCCAAACACTTTTTAGGTACCATTGTAGTTTCCTCATATACAGTCTTGCATATGGAATTAGTAGGATGCAGGATGCCATGAAGCCCAAAGCCTGCAGAATTTTTATTGCAGATAACTGGGCCTTTTGTTGCCAACATTTTGAAATAGGTAGTCAGTTGCCTTTGTTTGTCTGGCGTGAGATAAGCCATCTGGGAAGCTGTATTTAAGCTTGCACCCAGGAATATTATCTCTTGAGAGGGTACTAGTTTTGATTTCTTTTCATTGACTGTGTACCCTAGACATGTTAGAAATCTTTTCACAAATGCCAGTTGCTGTAGAAGAATGTCCTCGTTCTCTGCTTGAATTAGACAGTCGTCCAAGTAAGGATATATCTGTATTCCTCTTTGTCTGCAAAATGCAATTACTGGTGCCAGGCACTTTGTAAAGACCCTGGGCGCAGTAGATAAGCCAAAGGGCAGTGCAGAGAATTGGTAATGCATTGAGCCAGCCTTGAATCTGAGGTATTTTCTGCATATTTGTCTGATTGGGACATGCAGGTATGCCTCTTTTAAGTCTAAAGTCACAAGCCAAGCATTCTTGCCCAGCATGGGCAGAAGCTGCTGCAAAGTCAACATCTTGAATTTTAGTATATCCAGGAATGTGTTCAGAATAGATAGGTCCAGTATTGGCCTCCAGACCTTGTACTTTCTGGGTACCAAGAACAGTCTTGAGTAAAATCCTTGTCCCTGCTCTTGCTCTGGTACTTGTTGAATGGCCCCCATGTCCATGAGGGATGAGACTTGTTTTTGTGCCTCTGCCCATTGATATTTTGGCAGGGTATGGAAATGGAACTTGTAGCCTTGTAACACTATATTTAGAACCCACTTGTCCTGGGTAATGATGTGCCAATTTTGAGAAAAAAGTGCTAATTTTCCCCCTAAGGGTGCTGCCAGGAGATAAGTGTTCGGTGCAGGCAGGGGGAAGTCATTGGGACTATTTCCTGTATGGTTGAGATTTGTCTTCTCCAACTTTGAAGGTAGAGGCACCCCATTGCTTTGACCTGTATGAACCTTGCGCCTGGGACCTGCCTCTAGGGCATCTGGGTCTGCTCCTTTGAGGTCTGTCTGACACAGGAAAGGACCAATTCTTTGTTGGCCAGTGTCTACTTAACCTAGGTGGCTGTACTTATAAAAAATCTTTGACAGTTTGCATAGATTTAGTTTTGTCCTCCATTTTCTTTAACAGCTCTTCTGCCATAACACCAAATAAAGTATCATGCTCTAAAGGTGCATCTAATAATTTAACTTTGGCATGATCAGGCACATTTTGTTCCTTTAGCCAACCATGCCTCCTAATTACAGAACACGTAACTGCGGCCCTGCAGGAGGCCTCCAAAGAATCAAAACCACATTGCAAAGTATGCTTTCCAACTTGTTCAGCTGCATGCAATAAATCCTGCATTTTCTCGTTTTCTGTACATTCAGAGTTTAATAACATTTTCTGTTTAAGCAATGCCATGACATGTTGCTGATATCTGAGCATATGAAACTGACAGTTTAAGGCCCTTATAGCCAAGGTAGCAGATGTGTATACCTTTTTTCCCCATCTATCCAGTGCCCTAGAATCTCTGTCAGGGGGGTAGGATTTTTTGCAGCGGAAGCCTTAACTCCCTTGGGACCCTGTGAAATAGTTTTTGGGTCTGCAGCAGGGTTTTTAAAAAAGAATTTATGAGAGTCAGGAACCCTGTAATATCTGTCAGGCTTAACAGGAGCTGGAGGTAAGGAATAAGGGGTAAGACTAGACTCCGAAAACACATCATCTACAATGTCTAACACAGGTGGAATGGCTAGGGGCCTGTGTTGAGGTAGTAAAAGGAAATCCCTGAGCCTATTTTTAGATTCTGAAAAATCTTGGCTCTCCCAGTGGAAATGCTCCCTCATAGTATGCAAGGTTTCCCCAAAGAATAGTCCTCTGGAGGAGAAGCTGAAGGTATAGATTCTTCAGCCTCAGAATCCTCATAGGGGGAAGAGAATATTCTTGATCAGAAGAGGAATCAGAAGAAATGTAAACCTGATCTGAAGATTCATAGTCAGTCTCTTGCCTAGGCCTCTTATCAGGAGGGGGATGGGAACCCCTGATCAAGGTAATCAAGTCTTTGGCCATTTTGAGCATCTGTTTTTTGGGCATAGAGGCCTGACCACGTGGCTCTTGAGTTTGTTTCTTTGCTTTAGAAGGTGCTTTAGTCTTTGCCTTTGAAGTTGAAGTCGGTTTAATATAAAGATGTTTAGGTCTGAATACACCCTCAGAAGTCGGTGCCTGCTCAGCAGCTCTGGACCCATCTGAAGGAATAGTATCCGAGGCTCCAATACCTTGAGTTTCCAGTGGCATGGCCGACTCCACGTGGGAGTCATTAGCGGCCTGCGACTCTAAAGTAGCGGGTGTCAGGGGCTGCGAAAGCACCTCACTGATAACCGGTGACTGGCTTAGGAGAAGCTTTGTCGTCGGTTTTGGGCCTCGGTTGTCGATCTCTCTCCTTTTCTTTGCGTTTTTTGTGAACTCCGGTAGTCGGATGGCTATCCGACGACATTTCTGCATAATTAAGCTGGCATCCAAAATAGTTTAAAGCAAAATCATACCGATGCTTAATAGTGCATTGGTTAAATCTAGCAGAAAACCGACAACCAGAAACGTTGTGATCAGGGCCTAGGCAAGGAATACAGTAAGAATGAAAATCCTTATGAGGTATTTGCTTTCCACAAGAAATACAATTATTTACTTTTTCTGACATCGGTCTGGAGCAAGAAAAAAGTTTCCCCAATGGGGTACTTAGCTTTACTGAAGACTTCAGATCTGAAACTCGAACAAGAAAATCTCAGGAGTCGGCCGACCGGCACTTGCGAACTGCTTCTGCTTCGGGCACCGCGCAGCAAGAAAGACTAAAGAAAATGGCGTCGGCCGCATCTTTTATACCCCTGACGAGCTGATGTCAGGGAAGGGGCAACAGCAGCCGACGCAGGACCCAGGAATTTGGAATTCAGGCCGACTGAGGGCAACCTGCCAGCAGGTTTACCCAAATGTAATGACTACAACAGTGAAACACGAAGAACATCTGGGGAATTGCCGTCAGGCACCATGGGTTATTAGCCTCGAGCCAGTAAAAGCTCTCAAGCTTTAGTATCGGCCGAGTCCGAGCCAAGAATCTGCTCCGAACCCATCCAGCAAGAATTACAGCGAGATAGGACTAGATAACATAATTTCTTTAATTCTTTCTGCTCTATAGCATCAGTTCTGAACTGCACAAACACATGCTTTTTTAAATTCAGTCTGACACACGTATATATAACTGTTCCATGGATAAATATTGTTTTCTTTTCATATCCATAGAGGTATTTATACAGGAAATATTTTTATTTTCAAATGTAACATCACAGAAAGTCTCTTTGCCTAAATGAATAAAAGACGAAATAGATACATTTTGGAGAAGCATCTATGAACATCCTGTGGAACATAACAAAGATGCTAAATGGATAGAAGAAGTAAAAGAAAGAAAGAATAAGAAGTTTAAAGATACAGGATATGAAATGGGATGAAATTACAGCTAGAGAGACTGAAACAAAGTTAAGAAAAGCCTCTAATTGGAAAACCCCAGGCCCAGATGCAGTACCTAACTTCTGGTTAAAAGTATTAACATCTTTGCACGAAGATTTAGCCATGAGTAAGAACTATTTATATGCACAAGCAGAATAGACAGCAACCTGGCTAACAACAGGAAAAACAACGCTCCTACTTAAGAGTGAACCTGTAAGCCACCCTAAAATTATAGACCCAATTACTTGCCTTCCAACGGCATATAAACTATACACAGGAATTGATGTTGACAGAGTTTAGAGTAATTTAGAAGAAAACTCAATTATGGCACTAAAACAAAAAGGCATTAAAAGAAAGCCATATGGAACAAATGATAATTTGTTGTTAAATAAAGTCATAGTGGAGAACTGTAAAAAGGAGAATAATCTAAGTACGGCATGGATTGACTACAAAAAAGCATTTGATAGTATCCCACATTCATGGATTAAATAGTGTTTGAAAATGTAAGATGCACCACACACTGATCGACTACATTACAGTGACCATGAAACAGTGGCAGACCACTTTGCAATTAAGGCCATGATAAAGGACAAATTGTTATCCCAGGGATAACTATTTATATTCCAATGTGACTCTGTCACCGTTACTATTCTGCCTTGACCTTAATCCATTACGCTGTTTACTCAACAGCTTAGGCCATGGCTATAATCTGGCTCCTAGAAAACAACAGTGTAAAGACTTCTCATGTTCTCTGTCGATGATTTAAAACTGTACATCTCATCAGATGAGGAACTGAAAGCATAACTGCAAGTTGTCAAAACTTTTTCAGATGACATAAGAAAGTCATCTGGTCTTGATAAATGTGCAAAAGCAACCTTTAAAGCAGGAAAACATCAGTTTGGGACAAGAATATGATATAAAAAACTTGAGCAAGGAGGAGTGTATAAACACTTGGGAACTGATGAAGGATCAACAATAAAACATGAACAAATGCGAATAAAACTTAGCAAGGAATACTTCAGAAGACTTAAGTTAATCCTGAAAACAGCACTGACATCTAGGAACAAAATCCAAGCTATAAACAAATTTGCTCTTCCTATCCTAACTTACAGTTTTGGAGTGATTAACTGGCCCCAAAGCGTGTTGGACAGATTAGATAGGAAAACAAGAAGGATGCTTCATGCTCACCAAATAATTTATAAAAATCAGTGCATAGCAAGATTATATATTTCGCATTCCGAAGGAGGGATGGGCCTCCTTGAAACTGATTATATCTATAGATCTGCAATTGTAGGACTCCACACATCTGCCGAACTCACAAGACCCAAACGTAGTGAAAGTTTTGAAACATGAGGAGAATAAATTTAAGATGACTTCTCTGCTTAATCTAGCAGAAGCTTACTGGCATCAAGCAGGAATGGAAATCAAACCAGAAGTAGATAAAAATCAGGTAGCTACTGAATGTGCCAAAAAAACAAAAGAAAGAATATAAGGTGAAGGATCAGATGAGAAGACAAGAAATGTGGAAAAATCATAAATATAGTTACAAGTATAGAAAACTTCTGGAAGAACCTCATGTTGATCAGGAATGAACATAGGAATGGTTAAGGAGAGGCAAATTTAAGCCAAGAGATGAAAGGTTAATATTGGCGGCCCAAGACAGTGGGCTGCGTACACGTTGGTTTACAAAGTCCACTTACAAAGTCCATTGAACACGTGGAAGAAACAGACAAATGTAGGTTTTGTAAAACCGAATTGGAAACAGTTGCACATCTCGTTGCTGGTCGTGACATACTAATGGCAGAAGGGCTGTATACTGAAAGGCATAACAATGTGTCGAGACTGTTGCACTGGGGAATGTGCAAACATGGTATTGAAGTGGCAGAAAAACACTGGAAACATGAGCAATAAAGCATCACAGAAAATGAAGAAGTCTACATCACATGGGATCATCCATTACCAACAGTTCAATAGACAGATGCTAGAAAACTGGATATAGTGGTCCAAGAAAAGAAGACAACAGCATTGATCATTGAAATTACCACACCCAGTGACTACAGTGTCTTGTGTACAAAGAGACACAATGGCATAAAATATCAGGATCTGCAGGCAGAAATGAAAGCAATGTGGAAGAAAGACACCCAGACAGTGCCAATAGTAGTAGGAGCAATGGGTCTTATAAAAAAGAATTTACAATTGTATTTAGATACGTTACCAATACATGTAACTCCATACAAACTGCGGAAGGAGTCATTACTGGGCAGATTGTGGGTGATGCAGAGAGCACTACTGGCTGACATCAAAGACCAAAACAATACTAATTGCATGAACTTAAATCATACTTTGACTTAGGAATGGGGTCCATTCCCATCAAGGTATTAGTAACCCAAAAGGCTTGTTGAAATAAAAAAAAAAAGAGAAATATTTAGTTTCAAATGTAACATCACAGAAGGTCTCTTTGCCTAAATGAATAAAAGACCTTACAACTCAGAGAAAATCCTAATGATATGATTAATTTTTTTATAACCACAGACTCAAGCATTGGACTCAGAAGAAAACCAGTAACCATATGAGAAGTGCAAGAAATGAACTAGATGTCACACACGCAACTTACAGGACTTATTTATTAATAAAAAATTAAAAGTACACATACAATTTGCTAGAAGTTGCTCGTGTGGCATCTAGTTCGTTCCTTGCACTTCTCGTATGATGACTAAATTTTCTCAAAGTATCGCTCTACAGCAGCACCATTTCAAGTTCTTATAGTCAAAAGTGTTCCGTTTTGTCTTACTTTTCAACTTTTTCCTCCATTATTTTGGTACAACCTGACTGGGCAAGATCACAATGTAATAAATGTGGAGAAAATAGCTGAATTAAAAAGGGAACAGAAGCTGTGGGATTACAGATGCTCTGAGGTGAATTTTATAGCCAACTTCTATGTAGAAGGCAGACTAGGAAGAATGTAAAAGGACAAACGTCCACAATAATATACTTCATTTTGTTGCTGAAAAACATATATACATATTATATCTCAATCACCACCCCAAAAAGACAGTTATCTGTATCTATACCTGATGCTTGACTGTATGAAGTGGAAAAAAATGAGCACAGTACTGTATGAATGCACACTTCCCTTGGACAAGTTCTAGCAATCTTTTGTACAAACGTCTGAGGTGAGGACTAACTAAAAGGAAAATTAAAATAATAACTACACTGTCCACAGCCCCCATGCAAGGCATATACAGAACTTCCATGCACAGATTTGAGCAGGTTTAGATTTAGACAAAGTGGGACCCATGGCAAAAGTGGAGGATGACACTCGCTAGCTAAACATGTTTCAATATTTCCTTATGCAGCCAGTGGTGTGGGGTCACCAAGCTCCCAGAGGCTCTGACAGTTAGATGTTTGGTTATAAACTCTCTCTTTTTTGAAAAAATGTTTTTTACTGCTGCTCAAAAGAGTTATGCATGTGCTTACCAATATCATGTGTGTCCACTGGTAAAAAAAAATTGCGATTATATTTCCCCCCACACACATACTGGCGTTGCACTGACAAGTCAGGTGACTCAAAAGACACAGACAGAAAGACACATTCTCTCTCTCTCTCTCATACTGCACACACAAATACAAATAAACTGAATGAACTCCAATTCCCCTAGTGCATATCTTCAGGGAGTTAGTGGAAACCGCAGCACTTGTACACAACACACAGAGAATATACAGACACTACACAAAAGAAGCCACAACTGATAACTCAGAGACCCAAGTGCTGTGAGATGAGTATGCCATTCACTGCAACACAAAGACAGTGATCAGTTGCTTTCACGCACACATCAAGACCAATAAAGGCAGGCTTTTACTATCTTTCATTTGCAGTGCTGATGCCTAACTGTGACAGAAAGTGAAAGAAATTATAACCAACTGGTTACTCGAATACTCTGCAACACCACACACACACTGCTTCTGCAAAGCCAGATCAGTAACTGTTTACAATAATCAAACAGCAGGGGTAAAGTCACTTCAATCCAAAGACAGCCTCAGATTCATCGGTTACATCCAGTTTATTGGCTGCATAATTAAGATATCTGACAGAGATTTGAAAAGAGGTGTTTTCAAAATGCTCCAGCTTGCTTTACATAAATGCATGCTAATCGTACAAACCTAGATTAATGACTAACTCTGCTGTTATGATCAAGTTAAATAGTCATTTTTCTCCACATAAATTCCCCATATCTATAAATTACATCCACTTTGCTGTCTGTGTACATCTGAGATGTTTGGCTGTATAAAATAATTATTTTGTTTGTCATTTGTTAACTGGGTTAGTCCAGCTGAGCCAAAGACCCATTTTCAGTGGAGACCAGAGGAGAAAAGCTCCAGAAAAAATAATTAACATGCATACATTCAAAAAAAAACAAGAAAATTACATAGCTATAAAATTCATTCTAAAGGCAAATAATAATAATAATGAAAATATAATATAATAACAATACTGTGATGTATCAACCACATGCATCTTCTTCCCTGGGGCTTAATACTTTATTCCTACCAACCTGTCTCAACCTTATATCTTGACCCAAGTCATACTTCACAAATAGTACCAGCAATGTTCAAAGCCGAGGCTTTGTTGTCAAGATGTAACAAGTTTGTATTTTCTTATGTATACTACATTTTGTCTACTTTATTTATTATTGTAATGTGTGCATTAAAATTTACTGTTACTCATGCACCTTTTCTCCCAGGGCCTCCTCTGAAAAAATATTTGTGTCCAGTCAGACTTTTCTGGTAAACAAATGTTAAATAAATAAAAATAATAATAGCAGCCTCAGCAATATATTTCAAGCTTGTTTCACACAAACACACAGTAACTACAGTGAAGTATGCCAAGTTGCTTTATACAAACACACTAACCTTGAAAATCCAGGCTGACCATTTAAATGGAACAAATAACAAAAGGATTGGTCACCTCCACTCACAAACATTCAGAGTGCTACCCAGCAATTACACGACAACTGAATGTGGATAACCCAGAAGTATGACGGTCAAAAAAACTTATTTTACTTACTATTTGCTAATGGCGTTAGTCCCACTAGGCCAATAGCCTCTATTCAGGGGAGAGATCCCAGGTAGTATTGCATACTAACTTGGGAAAATTTGGCCAGGGCACCATGGAACAACCCCTACACTCACTAAGTGTCATTGGCTATTTTACATCCACATATGCTAGCTATTTTTCATCCACCTATGCTATTCACCAACACACAAGAAAAAGGAACCTCAGTTTAATGTCTCAACCAAAGGACGCCACATTCAGGAGTGCAGCACCCCCTAATGCTGCACTGTAGTGGCAGTAATGGAAAACAAATCAAATTATCTGGAGTGGGAATAGAACCCACAGCCTTTTTTTTTTTTATTTTAACAAGAAGCAACTTTATTAAATTATCACTTATGACGCAGGCACTCATACATTTATATAAATGAAACCAAACCATACTGACATAGTCATAGCTGCAAGTATTTTACATCACAGACCATACTGACACGATTTTACCTGCAAACATTATACGTCACTTATAATCTACCCAATCACTGACAGTCAAGCATTGCATAGCTCAGTCACATCCTGCCTTCTTTTAAACCTCATTCCTTCCCTGTATATACTGTTCCTGCAGTTACCATTTTTTCCTATGTAATTTGCTCCTACCCTTATCTAAAGATCCCAAGTTCAGTTCTTTTATGTCTGTTACTATACTCACTACTTCTAGTACAATAGGTTTAGACTTTGATTTCTATTTTTTAGTAATTGCTTTTTTGGCAAACACCATAATTAAACTCAGCAAGGCCTTACTACGTCTAGGCAATTCTGATTCTGTATCAAAGCTCAGAAAAATAATTTCCCTAGTTACACCAATTTGGTCACCCAGTATCTCTGACACAGTAGTCTGCAGGGAATCTTTAAAGTCTGCCAATTCATTACACTCCCAGAAAAGATGCTCCCAATTGCCTCTTTCTTACACATCACACCTCTGAAATTTTTATTTGTTTATTTATTTTGCTTACCGGGTAATGTCCGACTGGGCATGAGACCCATTTTCAGTGGAGGCACGAGGAGAAAATCTCCATACATAAAAATAGACAGTATTAAATAATCACAATGAACAAGTATTAATCAACAATGCACAAAGCAAGTCAGTAAAGAAATTAGTTATATAAATATAATTAGCAAATACTTAGCAAATATAACAAAAAATGGCACAGTGATAAAACCGGCTGCATGAGTTAATAGTAGAAATCCTAAATCTTCTAGGTTTTGTTGCATATTTGAGAGAAACATATACCCCTATTGTTTCTTTGTGATTTGCTTATCTAATCTCTCTTCCAAATTCTTTCTAACCTCCTCTGACTGATTCTTAGAATTATCATGCAATATTCTGTATTCTCTACTAATTATTCCTTTCTTAACAGCAGGTTCTGTTCTAGATTCTACTAAAAACTCTACCAGTGCTGGTCTTTCGCTTAGGACTCCCCATCTCTTTCTCTTTGCCTATACTCTGATATCAGTACTTCGTAGGGAAGGCAATCTTTAACTTGCAGTTCAAATAAATTCTTGGCATTTTCCCATGCTATTACTTTTCCCTCTTTAGTTTTTTTGCTCCCAATTCCTTGACTCCCTTTGCCAGTTTTCTCCAATAAATTCCAGCCCTCTTGCCTATTGTTTGAATCCTCAGTTGTAGTCATCCCTATTGGCAGAATCTCCTTTCTCCATTCCCGTGTTGGCTTAGTTCTTAGAATACTTTCTGCTACTTTATGAATATAATATTCTGTATGATTATTGTTATTCGCCTTAAACATCTGCATCCAAAATCCCAGCCTCTCCTTGTTTCTTGGGCTCCTCCCACTCCTGTTTCATCATCCCTTTCTACTTTGAATTATAGGTTTCTGCTTGTGGTATGCACAGCAGCCTTAACTGTGTAGTTCTGACATACCCCATTCAAATATGGCAATCCCAATCTGCCTTATTCTATTGGAAGAATCATCTTATTCTACTTGACTCTTGCTGTCTTTCTCTCCTAGATAAAATCCTTTGGCTCCATATTAATTGATATCCACAACTTCTCTTCTGGTTGATAAAAAATATGCATGATCTGTGTATAAGACTAAAGGGACTACAGACATTTTTACTGCTTGTATCTTACTATCCATATTCATATGAGAGAGCTTCCAATTTCTCAGTTTTGGTATTATCTTTTTAGTCTCTTCCCGCATATCTTTAGCTGCCACACCTAAATCAATTTTAATCCATACTCCTAAATGCTTCATTTTATCACATCCTCATAAATATGGATATTGCTGAATCAATTTGTGAGTGGGTACATAATTTACCGATATTGTCTTTATTTTAGCTTCATCAATTTTGTATCCTGAAAAGATCTGAAATGGTCTCAAAATGTTCCACAACACTGTAATATCCTTTTCTGGTCTTACCAGGTATACAATAATAGGATCTGCAAATAGAGCCAGCTTTTCTTGACTACCATACCAATTGTATCCTTGAATTTCTGAGTCCCTTATTTTCTTTGCCAATGGTTCTAAATATAATGCAAACAACAAAGGGGGAGGAGGACCACCCTGACTGGTTCCTCTGCTCAAGCAGAAATTAGAGAGGAACCCACCCACGTTAGTTTTTGTCTCTGATCTCTCATATATCCTCCTAATCAACATTATACTTTTATCAGGGAATGCAAGTGCTTCCAACACCCTGCTCATAAAGTTCCAGCTTAATCTGTCAATTTTTTTCTTTGCATCAAGACCTACCAACAGCAGTGGTATTTTCTTACATTCTACTTCCCTCTGGAACATCAATATGTTCTGTTAATGTTGCCAAATGTTTGCCTCTCCTCCACAAAACCACACTGATTCATACCTGTCAAATCTGGTATCACGTTTGACATTCCTTTAGCCATTACAATCAGTTTATAATCATGATTTAGTACTGAAATGGGAGTGTATGAAGCTGGATCTGATGGATATTTACCCTCTTTAGGTAAGTACAGCTATTACTGCTATTACCACTGGTTTTATCTCCCAAGTTTTTTATTTTGTCATTAAAGTTCTGAGTTTGTTAGGCTGCTGGTGATTGGTTTTGTTTTGGATTAGTGTGTACATCACTACCAGGTTTCCTGCTTATTTTTGGATTTTTTTCATTTTATAATCATGGTTTAGTATTTAAATGGCCTTGTATGAAGCTGGATATAATGGATCTTAACCCTCTTCAGATAATACAGCTATAACCACTTTCTTCCAGGATGTTGGTACTTCTCTTGGGTCTATATCAGAAGACCGAATGGAAATAACAGCGAACGGCAAAACACTGAAAAGACAGGTCCTTGAACTTGCTGTTGTGGGGGGCTGCACCCCTCACACCCCCCGCTAAATATGCATACCAACTCCGAGATCGCACTACAGTGAGGAAAGGGCAAATATTCCAATCTTCACTGTACCGTGATCTCACAAAAAGCATTTTGAAGTCTGGTCTTTTCGATGTTTTGCCATTCGCTATTTCCATTTGGTCTTCTGATATAGGCCCCTTCTCTTCCTCTTAAAATACTGTTAAAGAAAGCCCTCCACATCTTTATCATTTTTCCGATAAACATTTCCATTTGTACATTTGAGTTCCATATTTTTCTGCTTTATACAGACTTTTCCAGTTTTTCAGAAATATTTCTAGTACCTCTACAGGATGTCTTATTTTTTCTTGTTATAGGCTACCTAAGTTTGGTGATAGCCCTTTCTAATTTCTGTTGCCTGAGTCGTCGTGCTAAAAGTTTTTGTGCTCTACAGTTATCAAAAACATTTGCTTAACAGCAATCATTCTAAACTCAAGCATACTGTTGAGGTAATCCCTTATTTTCTGTTTAGCATTCTGCAGTTCCTCTTCTTGTTCTGTGGGATTCCCCCTATTTTGCAATACTTTAACACTTGTCAGTCTCTCTAAATAATTCTTGTTACTTCTTAACCATATTTACCTTTCTTTTATTTGCACCCTATTTTTTAACTCCACTTTAATTCTATCTCACACCCTAGCTATATTTTCAGATGAAATTTCTATCTTCTCTAGCAGCTCCAGAATAATTTCCACTACCCATTCCTTAAATATCCCTCTTTTCAACAGGTAGGTGGGAAAGCTCCAGTGTCTCATTTGTATTTCATTATCCTGGGTTTTTATTTTAGTTATTATTGATGCATTATTCTGAAATAGTTATTGGGTGCATATTAAGACCTTCAATTAAATGTACATATGCCTGTGAAATTAAAATTCTGTCTAGCCTAGCCCAGTTTTTATATCTTGGGGAATAATATACAAATTCAATCCGAACTCCTAGTATTGAATTCACATCTTCCATGCCAAATATTTTCATAATTTTCTTCAACAATCTACCCTCCTTTGTTACATTTTCCTTTCTGGACTCCCCAGACATATCTTCACTGTTGCAAATCAAATTCCTGTCCCCACCTATAAGGAATATTCCTTGCTGAAAGTTGATTTCTCCCAGAATTTTCATAAGCTCCATTACAGCAGTTTTAGGTGGAATATAAATGAATGCCTGTGTAGTCTTCCTCCCTTGCCAGTAGTCCCTTAGTACTACAAATCTACCATTATCTTTTTTATCCTCTTCTATCACTATTGGAACGCCTCTTGCAATTAATGTAAGTACTTCTATTTTCCTTTGCCCCAGGTATTCTGCTGAATAACCATCCTGAAAACCTTTCTTTATCAAATTCACATGTTCAGTTCTTTCCAAGTGCATCGCCTGGACATATCTCTCAACCTCTTAGTGCAAATAGTCTGGACAAAGCCCGACAGAATGGGGGGGGGGGGCAAAGGCTCAAAAATAGGGACAGATTTTAAATATTGCTCTTATAAACTTAGAAAGTTGCTAGAACAACAGGATTAGTCTTGGCATGCATTTTTCTGAAGGATATGATGTCTGAAACACAAATGTACATTTAGTGAATTCAATCCTCAGATCATCCCAGTAATTTGCCAGAAAAATCCCACATTTTATGAGGAACATACCAAAAATATGATGTGAAAATCTGGACAGTTGAGCGGTATGCTCCTGTAGCACAGCTATTTGCATTCTACATTTTTAATAAAGTTCACTACTCTTTCTTTTTTGTATTTACCTGTGAGACTATTGACATCTGAAGACATTACAGAAAGCATCAGTGTCTTAAAATGTTATTATTCCCACCTTTTATGTATAACAGATTTGTTTGTTAAATGTCTCGTTCCATCTCTAGTGTTACATGCACACACTGCTGGGCAGGTTGATATTTTATATAGTTGTTTCTTGTCATATCCATTTGAACCTATGTCACATCTTACATTGTTTTTTGTTTTATTGAAAACACTCAAAAAAAAAAAACACCCACAATACCCTCCCCCCAAAACCTATCAACTTAATAATACACAGAACTATATACACACTTAGGTTTTCCCTCCTAATAGGAGCAAATGCTCCAAACTGACAGCCACACTTACAGGCTTCAGTTAGCCTAAAAGAAAGGTTACCATGCTAAGACACTTGATTTAGTCTGTGCTTCTAATAAGAGCTGTCTGTTTTTTTTACACATTGCAGTGCCTATATTCCTTAAAACTGACCAAGGAGAAAGACAGAAGGGAGAAAGAAAAAAGAAAAATAATAGGAGCATTTATTCATATTAGTTTTCCCATTATACTTAAAAAGAAAAAAGAAAAAAAGTGATAAAACTTTACTTTATAGCATGCAAAGAAGATCATGCATGATTAAATAGTACCATTAAGAAAAAAATTGTTTTACTTAGTTAACTTTCTCCCTCCTCTTCCCCTAAGCATTTTTCCAAATATTAATGCCATGAAGTATGGTGCATGCTTTAGAGTTTCCTACAAGTTTAACAAAGTCCAAAAATGTCTAATATTTCCAGATTTGCTTGTTCTGCCATATTTTTACAGACATAATTACTGCTATGTAATTCCCCGTTTGTCAATTTCCAATTTACTGGTTTTATTCCTGCTCATTTCCATCTCCCAAATCTTGCCTCTGCTTCATTTACAATGTTCTCTTAATTCTTCTAGTCAACTCTTGTGTTTTTTCCTTTTCTCAAGCATTTTCCATTGAAACACTGGAAAAGTTTTCACTGGCACAGTTTTTCCTGTGTTCTTTATTACCAGAACAACAAGCAGAATCTCGTGTTTCACATCTCACTTTTTGTTGGACAAACTTTTGTAACTCTTCCTCAAAAATGATTCTGTCCCTCCAGGGAAAAAATATTTTGAAGATAGCTGGGTACAGCAGTTTGAATCTCATCCCTTCTTCTCGATATTCCCTGAAGAACGAAATAAATTTACTCCTCTTCTGCCTGGTGTACAATGAGCAGTCATTTTCCACAAACAGTATATATAACCCCAGCTCCAATTTGATAAACAATTAAACAATCATAAAATTAATAAAAAATTTTTAAAGTAACACACATCAGTTCATATAATACTTTTCCAACTACATTCTGTATTCAAGCCCTTAGGCATTAATGTACCATATTTTAAAATAAAAACAGTTTCCTTCCTTAAAGGCATAAGCTTATATCTTTCTCACAATTTTCCATTTTAATTTGTTCCAAAATAATAGCTTTTAAACCTTTTTACTTTAAGTACGTATTTACCTTTAAGCCTTTTTTAAATCTGGTATGTTACTCCTTGAAGGCTGATTGTGGCCAAGGCGCTAGAGAAATAAACTTGTTCCAGTGGCTTTTGTGGTTATCGTTTTGTGGTGAAGCAACTGTGTGTTTTTCTGTTCCTATGTTGCAAGTATTTTCCACAAACACTCTGCTGTCCCCCACCTTCAGTACTTTGTCCTTCTGCCACAGTTTTGTCAGAATCAACTCCTAGTATGCATTTGTATAAAACAATATGCAACACTTTGATGTGGCCATCTTTTATCACAATTACACATCCACAGTCAAAGTGATTATAAGTGATGCAGACATTGGCAGATTACAATGACAACAATTTATGGCTGAAATGATCTGAAATGGGTACATTTTGTTTTTGGTTAATACATTTTATTTCACATCTTTCTGAAAATGTTCAAGATTGCATGCTTAAAACACACCTAGATTTTGCTTTCTCAAAATAAGAAACTGTATACAACAAATATAATTTAAAACAATCAGGTAGATAAGTACACATTTAAAACAATTAGCGTGTAGGGTGGCAAATCCAAAAGTACACATGTATTTATGCATGGTCCTAAAAAAGTGTACATGGGGGGGGGGGTACCAAAGGTACATTTAATCCACCAGTGGATTCAGTTGATATTAATAAAAAGAAAAAAATAACGCTGGAGTCAGGGTACAACAATAAATGTGTAGTTTTCCTTTAAAATAACATTTAAGCTGACTGTGAACATTCACAATATGTAACTGCTTCTCTCCCTTATTTTCTTGCTCTGGAAAGTACATAGTGGGTTAACACCTTAGTCTGAAGTTCTTAAGATAGTTTTTGTTTTAAAAGAAAAGCATCTGTTTTCAAGAAAACATTGTTTGTGAAAAAATGTCATGTCTACATGTTTTTTAATGCAAAATATCCAGAAAGATTTAACTATGGTAATGTAGAAGTCAGTGATGTGGAGTAATGGAAGCATGCAAACAACATCAGAAGGCTACTACAGCAATTGATACAAAGTATAACTGTGAGAAGACTACACAAAAGGTAACTGATCATCAAAAATACTTTGGCACACATGGTATAGTGCACACTACACAATATCAAAAAAGACCAAGATTTATCACAAAATATTTGCCAATAATAAACTAAAGACATCAGCATGGGCAGAAAATCTTAGAAGTGTGCAGATAAATATAAAGAAAGAACAAAATAAGCAATTTATTGATGGTCCAAAAAGATTTTTTTTGAGAATCAGGAAACAAAGAAAAGGAATAGAAAAAACACGAAAAAAGAAGAAATAGATACATTCTGGAGAAGTATTTATATAGATCCTGTTGAACATATCACAAATGTTGAAGGGAGAGAAGAATTAAAAGAAAATATAAGGAACTCTAATGTAGAAGATGGGATGAAGTGATGGCCAGAGAAATTAACAAAATTAAGAAAATCTCCTAACAGTAAAATCCCAGGCCCAGACGCAGTACTTAACTTCTGGTTAAAAGAATTAACTTCTCTACACAAAGATTCAGCCTTTGAGTAATAATTACTTACAAGTGCATACCAAAGAGACACCAACCTAGCTAACAGGAAAAACTATACTCTTCCTTAGCAGTGAATCTGAACGTGCAAGCCATCCTACACAGAGCAGTAACTTGCCTTCCAACAATATATAAACTATAAAATGGAACAGATGCAGACTCGGTTTATAATTATTTAGAAAACAATTATACCAATAAAAACAGGGTAACAAAATGAAATTATATGGAACAAATGATTGCTGCTAAATAAAACCATAACAGAGAATTGTAAAAAGAGGAAGAATTTAAATATGGCAGGGATTGAATACAAAAAAGCACTTGCCACCATTCCACATTCATAGATAAAGGAATTCTTACAGATGTACAAGATATATCCTGCATCAATCAATTACATTAGTGTCCATGAAATAGTGGAAAACCACTTTGCAGTTGAGCCAAGACAAAGGGCAATTATTATCCCAGGGTTAAAATTTTAAAGGGGGATATTACAAGGTGATTTTTTTGTCATTACTGCTGTTTTGTCTGGCCCTTAACCCATTAAGAAATGCGATTAGCAGATTAGGCTATGGATATGAATTTTGCTCCCAGAAAACAACGTAATTTTAAAGATTTCTCATCTACTTGTGGATGACTTAACAGTGCACAGTTCATCAGATGAAGGGTTGAAAGTACAACTACCTTTTATAGAGGACACAAGAATGACACTTGGTCTGACAAATTTGTAAAAGCAACATTTAAAACAGCACCAAAAAAATATAAGTCTGGGGAAGGAATGTGATATAAATGAATTAAAGAGGACGGAGTATATATGTATTTGAAAATCGATGAAGGATTGGCAATAACGTGAACAACTGTGAATAAAGCTTAGTAAGGGGTACTTCAAAAGACAAACTGATCCAAGCTATAAATCAATTTTGCTGTTCTAACTTACAGTTTTGGGGTGACAGACTGGCCCCAAAAAGTACTGAAATGATTGGACACAACAACACTGAAAATGTTTATCAAACGATATACAAAAAAATTAGTCACAGGGCTCTAATGCCAAGGTGAATGAACAGTCCACCTGGGGGAAGAGATGCAATTTCTAGTACTACTTCACCATCTGTCATACTGCACTTCTAATTTGTGAAACTCTCATTCCCTTGGCTAACCAGCTCACTCATATTTAACCATTCACATTTCATACACCTGTCTTTGTAGACTTTCCTCAACTTTTTGATATCCACTGTGGCCTACAGCCTTGTGTGTGTCATGCAGGTTGAGAGAAACTTCTATATAAAATTAATAGTTCGTGTTTTACTAGTTTAGATGAACAAATACAAAAGTTATGCACTTATCATAACAAACAACTCTATAACGAAAAGGTATATCTTCATGACTGATGCTGCAGGCATTAAGATTGCTTGGAAGATGAGATTTCTCCCAGTAACCTGGCACCTTCTCTCTTCTCATCATCCACTATCTCTCTCTCCCCAGTTTTTCAGTGAACAGTTCTAAGAATAGCAGGAAAAGTTGTCTAGAAAGACATGACAGCAAAGTTAAGAACGGTGGCAGAGTAAGTTACTAAAGATGGACACTCTTCTTACAGATCTATTGCTAAGGCAAGTGCATAACCTGAATATCTGCCAAGAATAGATCCACCTTCTCTATAATCCTCCTGGGTGCCTACTATTTTGGAAACATACCATGGATGGCAACAGTTCAAAAGGAAGTGTTAAATCTGAAAAAAATATCTCATTTATACTGCCTCACAAAAGTGTTCAGGTTAGACCAAGTTGCACATCTGCATGCATCATCGATATTAGCATTACAGAAAAAGGCAACGAACAAAGCTATTTCAGTGGCACTATTCCTAAGGGTTATAGGAAGAGACTTCCAAATGTTTGTTGCAACCCAATTTAATACAACTCACTAGCCATTTAGAAAAGTATACAAATCACATGCTGTGTTGACAGAATGATTTGATTCTGTTTACATAAAAAACCTGTTAAGTACTCAGAAAACGTAAGCTCTAGAGTACATTGTATGTATATAGTGATACTGCACCAAGTCACTCTAATAAGCCTTGACTGTTCAGTCACATTTACCCATTTGGATAATAATACTGCACAGTAATAACTGGACACCCTTTCAGAAGGGCCTTTGAGTAGCTGATATTAGTGGGTGGTGGCAGCTGGTACAAAATAACTTTTAAAAAAAGACTTTTCAGTACCGTGGACCCAAAGGAAGCTCTGTTCCGGGAGGCCAAGTCCACTTTGTAATGAGTGATAAAGGTGTGAGGTTTCACCCATGTAGCAGCTGTACAAATCGAATCTAGAGGAAACCTTGCTTGAAAAGCAAACGAAGTTGAGACTGACCTAGTGGAATTACCTTTTATCTTCCCTGGTAATTGTATGTCATTCTTTTGGTATGGAAGGATGATGCAATCCGTACGCCATTTAGACAATGTCACCTTTGAGACTGGTAATCCTGCTTTCTTATCAGAAAAAGAGACAAAAAGTTAATCTGACTTTCTAATGTCTTTTGTTCTATGCAAATAGAAATGCAACTGTCTGTGCACATCAAGCTGGTGCAGTTTATAGTCTGCCTTGTTGGTATAATTGGGGGAAAAGACTGGCAATTCCATGGATTGGTATATGTTGTTTTCCGAATAAACCTTTGGGAGGAATGAGGGATTAAATCTCAGAGATACCCTGTCCTTATGAAATACAATATAAGACGGATGTATTGAAAGAGCCTGCAGTTCTGAAACTCTTATGGTCGATGTAATGGCAAAGAAGGTTCATAGGGAGATGTAGTCCGAGAATTTAGAATCAAATTTAGATCCCAGGGTGTCATTGGTTCCTTAATCGGGGGCCTAAGTAGAAAGGTACCTTTGAGAAAAGCCTTACATAATCTGCAAGACATAACACCCATTTCACCTGTAAGAAAATTGGAGACAGCAGCTAATTGTACCCTAATAGTAGCTGCCACAGTGCCTTCTTCAAACAGATTTGAGAGAAACTCTAAAATTGCTGGAATGGGGGAGGTAAGAGGTTCGATATTTCGCTTAGCTGCCCAACATGAAAATCTCTTCCATTTGTTAGAGTACAATTTCCTAGTGGAAGGTTTACGGGAAGAAGCTAGGATATGATTTACTGCTGGCGTGAAAGAACAACACCTGGCTAATTGTGGAATTGGAGCAGCCAAGCTGTCAACTTGAGGGTGTGGATGGATGGATGGAACTCTCCCGAAGAGTGGGTCAGAAAGTCCGGAACTGGATCCGTAGTCCAAGGTTCCTCCAAGAGGTGGGTTTGTAGAAAGGGAAACCAAACATGACAAGGCCAGTAGGCAGCAATGAGGATCATTTTGCTTCTCGACCACTTGGCTTACTGGAACATCTTTGGAATGAGTGGAAAGGGGGGAAAGGAGTAGAGTAATCCCGAGGGCCAATGGTGAACCAGTGCATCCCTGGGTGGCTTCCCCTTTGGGGGAATTAGGGCAAAGTAGTTGCTGCATTTGGTATTCTTGGGAGTGGCGAAAAGGTCACAGCAAGGCTGGCCCCCATCTGCAGAAAATAATCTCTGCAATCTGTCTGTTCAGGGACCACTCGTGAGGTAACAGGAGAGTCCTGCTGAGTCTGCCCACTATCACATTAGATTTCCCCAGGATGTACGTTGCAATTAGAAAGTGTTGAGAAGCAATCACCCATTGCCAAACTCTTAATGCCTCTCAACATAGAGGGTAAGATTTGGGTCCTCCTTGTTTGTTTATATACCACACTACCGACATGTCTGTCTGAATTGCAATTGTTCGTAGAGGGAGAGAGTCCTGAAGTGCCTGTAATGCATACAGCACTGCTCTCATCTCTAGTATGTTTATATACAGATGGTTCTCGTGGTCCTGCATAAACCTTGAACTGCCCTTCCCAGATAATGATCCCCCCCAACCCGATCTGGGAAGAGTCCGTAGTTAACACTGCCTTTGGTTGGGGAAACACAAAGGGATGAGCTAGATACAGCTGGTCTGTCTGAAGCCACCAAGTTAAATCTCTCTTGCAAGACTCCGTGATGTATATCGGATGTGAAAGAGGGAGATCTTGCATTGACCACTGTGAGAATAAAAGCCATTGTAGGAGTCTCATGTGTAATCGGGCTAAGGGCACCAGCAGAATGACAGCAGCCATAGTTCTCAGGGTCTGTAATACTTGTCTGGCCTGGACTCTCTTTGTTGAAATCAAAATTTTTACCTGTTGATGTAGGGAGTGGATTCGATCTGGGGTAAGTCTTGCAGTCATGTCTCTTGAATTTAACTCTGCTCCTAAGAAGACAATATGTTGTGACGGTAACAAGGTAAATTTTTCTTGACTTATAGTGATGCCTAGCTTCTAGCAAAGAAAAAGGGTTTCATCCCTGGCCCGAGATAGTAGATGTCTGGTGGAGGCAGAGAGGAGACAGTCATCCAGATATGGAAAAGTACAGTTTTGCACCTACCATAAATGTAGATGTCTAATAGGTATGCATCTGCAGTCCTTACATATGGGTTGTCCTGCCTCAGGCAGCCCTTCGGTCGGCCGGATTCCAAAGTCTGGGTCCGGCGTCAGCTGATGTCGCCCTTTCCCCGACGTCAGAGCGCCTGGGGTATAAAAGCGTCAGCCGACGCCATGTTCCTCAGTTTTTCTTGCCCCAGATGCCAGGTGCCCTCTAAGGAAGGCTAAATTTGGAGAGATGCAAAAAATTCCAAACATGCACAGTAATATAAAACAAATACACCATAATAGATAACCCCAGCTAGCTATAAGAGGGATAAGTACCCAAGAAATACCACAGAGGGGAAGGAGGGAGGGTAACCCTGACTGCAGATGCATACCTATTGGACATCTACATTTATGGTAGGTACAAAACTGTACTATGTCCTTCAAGGATGCATCTGCAGTCCTTACATATGGGTAGAATACCATAGCCAAGCTGGGGGTGGTAGGATCTAAGAAAAGGATGGTGTAGCTAAAATGCCCTGCAGGACTGCCGTAGCAAAGCCTGCTCTGGATCTGGAATATAAGGGTAAGTTGTAATGCTTGGAAAATGTATGCACGGAGCTCCATGTAGCAGCTTCTAAAATGTCCTTGGTAGCCACCCCTCTTAAGAAGGCTGTGGAGGTGGCTGTGGCTCTGGTGGAATGAGGTCTAATGTTAGCTGGCACAGTTTTGCCATGAAAAGAGTAGCAGAATCGAATGCAATTTCCTATCCATTTTGAAATTGCCTGTTTGGAAATTGCTATTCCTTGCATACCAGCAGCATATGCTACAAACAGCTGGTCAGTTTTTCTATAGGTCTTAGTTCTGTCCAAGTAGTAGTGCAACTGTCTGTGAATGTCCAGGGTATGCAGAAGTTTCTCCCCCTTGTTTTGTGGATTTGGAAAGAAGGTAGGCAGGTGAATAGCTTGGTTCAATGAGACCCTGGATACCACCTTTGGCATGAATGAAGGATTGGTTCTCAAAGAGACTCTGTCCTGATGAAAAATAAGAAATGGTTGTACTGCCATGAGGGCCTGCAATTCAGATACTCTTCTTGCTGAGGTTATGGCCAGAAGGAAGGCAGTCTTCCAAGACAGGAACTGTAGTTCTGAAGATGCTGCTGGTTCAAAGGGAGGTAGAGTTAACTTTTCCAACATGAAGTTAAGGTCCCATGTAGGCACTGGTGGTTTCCTTGGAGGATTGATGTTTTTAATTCCTCTTAGAAACTGCCTTAGGAGAGGATGAGAGAAGACAGGTGCATTAGTATTGTATTCTGCTGAAATTGCTGAAGCATGAATTTTTATGGAAGAGTAATTGTGGAGAATTTCTGCCAAGTATTCCAGGATATGTGCCATGCTCATCACTGTCGCATCTAGGCCCTTTGCGGTGCTCCAAGTGCGGAATCTTTTCCATTTTGCTGAATATGCCTTTCTTGTGGAAGGCCTGCGAGCTTCCATGATGATATCCTTCACTCTCTTGGATAGCTTTTCCTGGTGAGGAGTCAAGGTATTCTCCAGGCTGTCAGCTGCAGGGTTTTCAGGCTGGAGTGCAGAGTTTTGTAATTGTGCTGTGTCAGAAGAAGTGACCATTGTGGTAGAGGCCACGGTTTCGTGCGTGACATGCTCCTTAGCAGTGGGTACCAGTGCTGTCTTGGCCAGTCCGGAGCTATCAGAATCACTTTTGGCTGCTCTGTCCTGATTTTCAGTAAGACCTTGGTCATTAATGGAAGAGGTGGAAATGCATACTGTTAGAGTGTTCCAGCTGAAAGAGAGGGCGTCCACTTTCCATGCTTGTGGGTGGTATGTCCTTGAGCAGAATTTCTTCAGCTGATGGTTGTGGTGGGAGGCAAAAAGATCTATGTCCGGCCTCCCCCATGACTGTGTTATCTGAAGGAAGATGTCTGGGTGCAGCATCCATTCGTGTGGATCCATGATATTTCTGCTTAGGCTGTCCGCCAGTATATTGTCTTTTCCTGGCACAAACTGGGATTGCAGCTCTATATTGAGTTTTAGGGAAAGCTCCCAAAGATTCATTGCCAGCCTGCAAAGAGGGTAAGAATGGGTACCTCCTTGCTTGTTTATGTACCACATAACTGTGGTATTGTATGTCCTTATCAGCAGGTGGCCTTGATGCAGAAAGTGTTTGAAGGCCTCGATTGCATGTATCACTGCCAGCATTTCCTTTTGGTTTATGTGCATGCGCAATTCTTTCTGTGACCATAGTCCTTGGATGCATCTGCCCTCCATATGTGCTCCCCATCCATGGCCTGAAGCGTCCGATGTAATGGTTTGGCTGGTTATTGGTTTGCTGAAGGGCAGGCCCCTGTTTGACAGGCTTGCTTGAGCCCACCACAGAAATTCCTTTTGAAGGCATGGAATGAGTGGTATCAAAGCTTCTAGGCTGCGACTGTGCTGAGACCATAAACTCCTTAGGTACCATTGTAGTTTCCTCATATGCAGCCTTGCTTGTGGAATCAAAAGAATGCACGATGCCATGTAACCCAGGGCCTGCAGGATTTTCCTTGCAGTCAGCTGAGTTTGTTTTGTCAGATTTTCGAAGTAATCCGGTAGTTGTCTTTGTTTTTCTTCTGTGAGAAAAGCCATTTGGGTGGTTGTATCTAGTTCCGCACCCAAGAAAGTTATTCTTTGGGATGGAACAAGTCTTGATTTGTGAATGTTGACTGTGTATCCCAAGGCCTGTAGTAGGCGGATGGCATAATTCAAGTGTTTTACCAAAGTTTGTTGGCTGTCCGCTTGTATAAGGCAGTCGTCCAGATATGGGTATATTTGAATCCCCTGAAGTCTGCAGTGTGCAATTACTGATGCCAGGCATTTCATGAATACTCTGGGCGCAGTAGATAAGCCAAAGAGCAATGCTGAGAATTGATAATGCTCTGAACCTGCAAGAAGTCTGAGGTGCCTTCTGCAACTTTGTCTGATAGGGACATGCAGGTATGCCTCCTTGAGGTCTAGAGTTGCCAGCCAAGACCCCTTGCCCAGCATGGGAAGGAGTTGCTGTAGGGTCAGCATTTTGAATTTTGGCACAATGAGATAAGTATTCAGTGTGGACAAGTCGAGAATAGGCCTCCATTGTTTTTCTTTTCTTGGGACAAGGAATAGTCTGGAATAAAATCCTTGGCCTTGTTCTGTGAGAGGAACCTTTTCTATAGCTTTCATTTGCAATAGGTTGGCAATTTGTTTTAAAGCCTCTGTCCTTTGATTCGGTGGCAGGTTTGGCATGCCTTTTCTTTTTGGTAATGTATGAAAGTGGAACCTGTATCCTTTGTCTATTATTTGCAGTGTCCATTTGTCCCTTGTAATACTGTGCCAATTTCTTGAGAATAAAGATAGCTTTCCGCCCAAAGGTGCTTCCAATTGAGCCCTGGTTGGCGGGGTCAAGGTGAAGTCATTGAGTCTGTCTTTGTGCAGCAGTTGTAGGTCCTGCACTACCTCTCTGGTTAGGAGGCTGCCACTGACGTCCTCTGTAGGAGCCTCTAGCTTGCCCTCTACCTCTGGCACGCCTGTTCTTGCCTCTTTGAAATCTCTCTGTGTCTGGAAAGGACCAATTCTTAGAAGGCCAATTTCTGCTGAATCTTGGTGGTTGGACCTGGAGAAAATCCTTGACTGTTTGTACAGATTTAGCCTTTTCCTCAAATTTCTTTAAGACCTCCTGAGCAGTGGAGCCAAATAACTTTTGCTTTTCCAGTGGTGCATCCAGCAGCTTTGCTTTAACATGATCTGGCAGGGTTTGTTCCTTCAGCCAAGCATGCCTACGTATGACTGCACCTGTCATTGCTGACCTACATGAAGCTTCCAATGCATCATAACCACACTGCAAGAAATGGTTGCTAACCTGTTGTGAGTTATGTACCAGATCCTGAAGTGACTTGCGATCTAGGGGTTCAGGTGAAGACAGTTTTTTATGCAATTCATCTAACAAATACTCTTGGTACTGTATCATACGAAATTGACAATTTAATGCCCTCATAGAAAGAGTGGAAGAAGTATACACTTTTTTACCCCATCTCTCTAAAGCCCTGGACTCCCTTTTAGAGGGGAGTGGATTCTTAGTAGTGACAGTTGCAACCCCTTTAAGGCCCTGGGAAATAGTTTCTGGGTCAGCAGAGTGGGCCTTGTAAAGGAAATGATGTGAGTCCGGGACCCTGTAGTACCTGTCGGGTTTGACAGGAGCCGGAGGAAGGGAGTCAGGGGTAATGCTAGACTCAGAATACACATCATCAATGACATTTAAAACAGGAGGAATAGCCAAAGGTCTATGCTGAGGTAAATGCAAAAAGGTCCTTAATCTCTTCCTGGAATCGGAGAATTCCTGGCCCTGCCATTGGAAATGCTCTCTCATGGAGTGAAGGGTCTCCCCAAAGGACAGCTCTTCAGGAGGGGAGGCCGAGGGAATAGATTCCTCTGCATCAGAATCCTCATAGGTCGTAAAGACCTCCTCCTGGTAGTCTGATAGAGCAGAGCCATCTGAGGCCTCAGAAGACTGGGGATCAGTGGGCTCAACCTTGGGCCTTTTGTCTAAAGGAGGTTGAGAGCCCCTGTCCGGATGCGGCTGAGAGCCCCTAATTAAGGAAATAAGGTCCTCAGCCAAACTTAAAATCTGTGAACCTGTAGTGGATCCCTGAGGAATAGCCTTGGGAGGCAGAGATTTTGGCTGTTTAGCAGCTTTAGCCCTTGTGAATGCTTTTATGGACATGGATGCAGGAGGCCTGGCTGCTCCACGTGCTGGCGTAGTTTTGTCTAGGGGAATGGTGTCGGATGTTTCCTGAACACCGGTTTCTGAGGGAAATTCTATAACCGACTCAGAAGAGGCCTCCGGGGCCGAGGTTGTCGGTTGTGCGGTTTCCACGGTCGGAAGTACCAAGGACTCGGTTTCAGCCAAGACCGAGACACTCGCGGTAGGCCTAGGCGTGGTTTCAGCCGAAACCACAGTCCACGTGTGTCGGTCCTTATCCTTCCGTTTTTTGGTTAAATGAGAAGTCGGAGTCTCCGACGGCATATTATAACAGTAACTAGCACCAAAAAATTCCTCTGCAAACTCCGACCGACGCCTAAGAGTACGTTGATTGAAGGAGGCACAGGCAGTACAGGCCGAGACGTCGTGGTCTGGGCCTAGGCAGGAGAGGCAGTAAGAATGGAAATCCTTATGAGGTATTTGTTTCCCACAAGTTAAGCAATTATTAACTTTAAGCGTTTGATCTGACATCGGCTGAGGCAAGAAAGAGTCCCCAACGGGGTACTTAGCTTTTGAAGTCTTCGGTAGCTGAAGTTACAGGAGCTGGCCGACCGGCACTTGCGAACTGCTTCTGCTTCGGGCACCACGCGGCAAGAAAGACTGAGGAACATGGCGTCGGCTGACGCTTTTATACCCCAGGCGCTCTGACGTCGGGGAAAGGGCGACATCAGCTGACGCCGGACCCAGACTTTGGAATCTGGCCGACCGAAGGGCTGCCTGAGGCAGGACAACCCATATGTAAGGACTGCAGATGCATCCTTGAAGGACATCACTCGGAATCCCTGAAGTCTCAGGTGAGCCGTGACCACTGCCATGCATTTGATGAACACTCTGGGGGCTGTAGTGAGGCCAAAGGGCAGGGCTCGAAATTAGTAGTGACTGGCTCCCAGCTGGAAGCAGAGATACCTTCTGGACCACCTGTCCATTTTTATATGGTAGTACGCGTCCTTGAGGTCGACAGAGCACATCCAGTTGTCTTTCCTTATGAAAGGCAATATTGACTGCAGGGTTACCATCCAGAACTTTGTTTTCTTTACAGATTTGTTTAATCTGCTGAGATCTAGTCCCCTGTCTTTTTTGGCACTAAAAAGAACCTTGAGTAAGTTCTGGATCCTATCTGGTCTGCGGGGACTTCTTGGATGACTCTTTTGTCTAGCAACAATTGAATCTCTAGAGTTGCCCAGTCCTTTTGCGTGGGTGGAACATCTGGTAAGGACTTTTGTTTTGGAGAAGTGGAAGAAAAGGGAATGAGGTAACCTCTGGATATAATCTCTTGTACCCATTAGTTTTGGGAAATTTGTTGCCAGGTGTTTGGGTACAATGACAAGCGACCCTCGACTGCCTCCAGAGAAGAACAGGCAGGTCTCCTTTCAGTAGCGCTTGTAGGGCCTATCAGAGAAAGTCTCCCTGTTACCGTGATTCGGCGGCCCACCTCTGCCGCGAGGGCGGTGTCTTCCATTATAGCTTCCCCCTCTGCCCCTGGGGGAAGAATAGTCACGTGCATCCGAGAAACCTTTTGGGGATTTGCGTAACCATATTTTTCCGCCCTTTTGACTTTTGGGATAAGGTCTGGAAGGGGCAGAAAAACGGACTCCCATGGCATATAAGGTTTTCTCGTTCTTCTCTCACCTGGTCAGCGTCTCTTTTACCATGGGTCCAAACAACGCTGAACCATCAAAAGGGGATTTGGTAAATTAAGACTTGAAAGGTCAGCAAAGTTACACAGGCACATCCAGGAATGTCTCCTGAGAGAGGTTCCTGATGCAGCCGCTCTACTCGCTCCATCAGCTGCATAAGAGATTAGCCTCATGGAGGAGGAGGTTGCGATAGAGGTAAGGGTGGCAGGCTGTGAGGATACCTTGTCTGTGGACCCCTCAGCTACTGCTCCTTGAAGGATATCTCCTAGTTCTTTGATGAGATCCCTTTGAAGTCTAGTGAAGTGGGGTAAATAGTTCAGTGACCTTAAGGTAAAGGTTGCTGAAGAGAACATGCACTTGCCATATCTATCCATAGTCCTAATCTCTTTATTAGGAGGATTGATAGATGAAGAGGTTTCTGAAAATTCCTACTTCGTGGCCGCCACCACCACCATGGCATCTTCGGGAACTCCTTTTGTTAAAAATTCCTTTTCTTTAGGGTCCGCAATAAATTTGTTTGGCCTCATCGGAACAGGCTCCACAGAGTCCGGCGAAGTCCATGCTTTCCTGGAAATGACTTTTAACAACTTGTCGTAAGGAGGAGTCACTCAAGAGGTGGAAGGGCGAGATCCGAAAGCCTCCAGCTTTACTGAATCGTCCTCCGAAGGGTTAATGGGTTGGCAATCATCCCTGTTTCAGGATTTCCAGGATGTCAGCAAAGGAGGCATTCTCAGAGGGGGATCTTGGGGACCTTTGGATTCATCCAAGTCAGTATCTGAAGTGACTGACACAGGGGAGTCAATGTGCTTCTTCTTGCAAAGCCTCTTCCTGGGAACATCCTCCGAGGGATACTCAGAAGAAGTTCTGGAAGAGGGGGCACCACCTGCAGTGGTCACTTGGGGCTCTGGATCTCTATGCTTAGGAGGGGGTGAAGAAGAGATAGACACAGGCACCTGGTGGGGAATAGGGAGTGGATCCGGGAGAGGTGCCGTCTGAAGGGACAGCATCCTCTCCGCCACCTCGAAAGCACCCTCACCCCGAGGATGCTGGAGATTGGATCCAAGGCAGAGGTAGGTGCCGATCTCACAAACAGTTAACAGTTATGGGTATATAGGGAATAAAAAAATAGTACAACTAGATAGGAAAAATACCAAATAATTGAAAAGTTATACTTATAAGCAATGAGTCAACTGAAGAAACGTCTCAAAGCTTGCGCGGCAAATGAGATCTGGGGATGTGGCCTGGGGCATCATGGGATAGGGATTAGCCTCGAGCCACTGAAAGCTCTTGAGCTTTAGTATTCAGCCGAGTCGGAGCAGAGGATCGGCTCCGAACCCAACCAGCAAGAATTACGGCGAGATAGGATTACATAACATGATTTGATTCTGTTTACATATAAAAACCTGTTAAGTACTCAGAAAACTTAAAAGCTCTCGAGTACATTGCATGCATATAGTGATACTGTACCAAGTCACTCTAATAAGCCTTGACTGTTCAGTCACACTTACCCATTTGGATAATAAAACAGTAATAACTGGACACCCTTTCAGAAGGGCCTTTGAGTAGCTGATAGTGGGTCTACCTTTTAGACTGGGCAGAAAAGGGGCACAGTTGGAGAACCTATGCCAGCCTTCCCCAGGAGTGTCTGTGTGGTCGCATAAACTCTTATCTCAAAGCGTGTGTGTCAGCTACTTGGGCAGGGACACACAGCACTGGTTGGACAGAGAGGATGCTGGAGGTATTAGCTTGCCCACTAGGCTGAGATTATAGCTGTGCCAGTGAGGAGTCTTATTGGGGACCTGGAGAGAAATGGAGAAGCCAGCCCCAGACTGACTGCGATCTCTGTGTGCTCTTAAGGGAAATTGTACTTTGCTGTGTGTGTATTTATTAATCTTTCCCTATATGGACGCCCCTCATTGGTGTTAGTGGTGAGGACTGAGGGTCCTTGATTGCTGAGCCAGGGCACTGGCATCACATATTAATTGTTTGGCAGTGGTGGGATATCCACACCACATATTAATTGGTTGGCAAATACTAATTGGCTTGTAGTGGTATGGGTAGAGAGAATTCCTGTAGCTTGTATACAACGATCACTGAAGGTATTTTGTACTCTAAATCAGCGCCGCAGTGAATACTCAGAGTTCAGATCACAATTGTTTTATTTCTTTTGTTAGCTTAGTTAGTCAGGGAGAGCAGGCAAAGTACAGTTGTGTACTTACCATAAATGTAGATGTTCGAATGTATTCACTGTTGCAGTCATCACTCTTGGGTTATCCTGCTGGCAGGCTACCCGCAGTCGGCCAGAATTCCAAAGTCTAGGTCCGGCGTTGGTTGCTGTCACCTCTTCCCTGACGTCAGAGCGCCAGGGATATAAAAGATGCAGCCAATGCCATTTTCTTCAGTTTTTCTTGCCCCAGATGTCAGGTGCCCCAAATAGGTAGGCTGAAAAATATATAAATAAGAAATGCATACACAAAAATAACATTTCCTTCATCTACAAGCAAATACACCAAAAAGGTTGTATAGGATAGAGAAGTGCAGATAAGTCCCAGCAAAGAGAATGGGAATGGTGGGTAACCTGGACTGCAACAGTGAATACACTCGAACATCTACATTTATGGTAGGTACACAACTGTACTATGTTCATCATGTTTCACTGTTGCAGTCATTACTCTTGGGTTTAATCCCAAAGCTGAGGAAGGGTGACTGGGCTAAATAGGATTAGGAGAGGCTATGAGGCCCTGCAGAACTGCAGTGGCAAAGCCTGCTCTGGACTTAGAATAGAGGGGCAAGTGGTAGTGCTTAGTAAAGGTGTGCACTGAACTCCAAGTTACAGCCTCTAAGATTTCTTTGGTTGGTATTCCTCTGAGGAAGGCTGCTGAAGTGGCTGCTGCTCTGGTGGAATGCGGCCTAATGCCCTTAGGCACTGATTTGCCATGTTGAGAATAGCAGGAACGGATGCAATGGCCTATCCATTTAGAAATAGTCTGTTTTGAGATTGTCTTTCCTTGTGATCCTGCAGCATATGACACTAAAAGTTGCTCAGTCTTTCTGAAAGCTTAGCGTAACTGCCTGTGCATGTCCAAAGAATGCAGAATTTTCTCACCCTTGTTCTGTGGATTTGGGTAAAACGTAGGCAAGTGACTGGTTTGATTGAGGGCCACACTGGACACCACCTTAGGCATAAATGTAGGGTTTGTCCTCAGGGAAACCCTGTCTGGATGAAAAATGATGAAAGGTTCCACAGCCATGAGTGCTTGTAACTCAGAGACTCGCCTTGCAGAGGTTATGGCTAGGAGCAGTGCTGTTTTCCAGGATAAGAATTTAATACCCGCTGTTGATGCTGGCTCGAAAGGAGGCAGTGTGAGTTTTTCCAAAACAAAACTTAGGTCCCAGGCCGGAATTGGTGCTCTCCTTGGAGGCCTAATGTTTTTGGCCCCTCTGAGGTACTGCCTTATTAAAGGATGAGAAAAGATAGGTGGGTTCCTTATTGTAATGTGCAGAAATGGCAGAGGCATGAATCTTAATTGGTGAGAAAGAAAGGCCTTTGTTCAGCATCTCAGTCGGGTATTGTAAAATCTGAGGAATGTTTGGTACAGACATGTCAATGCCTTGTTCCTGGTTCCAAGCACAGAATCTCTTCCATTTTTCTGCATAAGATTTTCTGGCACTGGGCCTCCTGGCCTCCAAGATAAAATCCATAACAGCTTTTGAAAGAGGAGTGTTCTGAATGGCTACATTATCCGCCATGCTGCCAGATTTAAGGTCCTGAGATGGCTGTGCAGGATATGATTGTTTTGTTGGGTCAGCAAATGAGAAGTTTGAGGCAATATCCATGCTGGACCTTGAGACAAGCTCTTTAGGATTGGGTACCAGTGCTGGCGTGGCCAGTCTGGTGCAATCAGAATCATTGTTGGCTTCTCTTGTCTGACCTTTAGGAGTACTCTGGGAAGGAGAGGCAGCGGGGGAAAAGCATATACTGCTAGATTTTTCCAGCTGAATGATAGGGCGTCCACTTTCCATGCTTGCTTGTGGTAAATCCTTGTAAAAAATCTCTGCAATTGACAGTTGTGAGGGGAGGCAAATAGATCTATGTCTGGGCATCCCAATCTCCATATCATCATGCTGAAGACTTGTGGATCCAGTTTCCATTCGTGGGGGTCCATGAAGTTTCTGCTTAGTTCGTCTGCCAGAGTATTTGTTTTTCCTGGTAGGAATTGTGCTTGCAGGTGAACTTGAAAGGCCAATGCTGTGTCCCATAAGGTCATTGCTTGCCTGCAGAGGAGTTAGGAATGAGTACCTCCCTGCTTGTTTATGTACCACATGACCGTAGTGTTGTCTGTCTTTATCAGTAACTGTCCTGGATGAAACAGGTCCTTGAAAGCTGTCAGGGCATTTTGAACAGCTAGCATCTCTCTTTGATTGATGTGAAGATGCATCTGGTTTGCAGGCCATGTGCCCTGAATACATTTTCCTGCCATATGGGCCCACCCAGGCATAATCTGATGCATCCATTGTCAGTGTCTGTCTGGCTATGGGTAAACAGAATGGCAGACCCTTGTTGTGGTGACAAGCTTCTGCCCACCATCGAAACTCCTGTTGTAGGCAGGGAATTAGTGCAATTACTGTCTCCAGGCTGTGGCAATGCTGAGCCCAAACACTTTTCAGATACCATTGCAGTTTCCTCATATGCAGTCTGGCATATGGAATTAGTAGAATGCAGGATGCCATGAAACACAAGGCCTGTAGGATTTTCCTTGCAGATAAGTGGGTTTTTGTTGCCAATTTCTTGAAGTAAGTAGTCAGTTGTTTTTGCTTGTCTGGCGTGAGATAAGCCATCTGGGTAGTTGTATTTAAGCTTGCACCCAGGAATATTATCTCTTGAGGGGGCACTAGTTTTGATTTCTTTTTGTTTACTGTGTACCCTAGGCCAATTAGTAATCTGTTTACAAACGTCAGATGCTATAAAAGAGTGTCTTTGTTCTCTGGTTGAATTAGGCAGTCGTACAAGTAGGGATATATTTGAATTCCTTTTTGTCTACAAAACGCAATTACTGGTGCAAGGCATTTTGTAAAGACCCTGGATAGTAGATAAGCCAAAGGGCAGTGCAGAGAATTGGTAATGCATTGAGCCAGCTATGAATCTGAGGTATCTTCTGCAAGATTGTCTGATTGGGACATGCAGGTATGCCTCTCTTAGGTCCAAAGTTACTAGCCCAGCCCTCTTGCCCAGCATGGGCAGTAGCTGCTGAAGAGTCAACATCTTGAATTTTGGAACTTATAGAAACGTATTTAGTATAGACAGGTCCAGAATTGGTCTCCAGGTTTTGTCCTTCCTGGGTACTAGGAAAAGTCTGGAGTAAAATCCTTGCCCCTGCTCTTGTTGTGGTACTTGCTGAATGGCCCTCATGTCCATGAGGGCTGTAATTTGTTTTTGTGCCTCTGCCCATTGATTGTGTGGCAGGTCTGGCATGCTCTTTGACCTTGGTAGAGTGTGAAAATGGAACCTGTAGCCTTGGGACACTATGTTCAGAACCCATTTGTCTTGGGTATCCATTTGCCAATTTGATGAAAAAAGTGCTAGTTTTCCCACTAAGGGGGCTGTCAAAAGAAAACTGCTTGGAACTGGTAGAGGAAAATTATTGGGACTGTTTCCTGTAAGGCTGTGATTTGTCTTCTCCGCTTTTGAAGGTAGGAGCACCCCATTGTTTAGGCCTGTATGAGCCTTGGGGCTGAGATCAGCCTCTGGGATGCCTGTATCTACCTCTTTGTGATCTGTCTGAGACTGGAAAGGAACAATTTTTAGAAGGCCAGTTCCTGCTAAATCTGGGTGGCTGTACCTGTAAGAAATCCTTGACTGTCTGCATGGATTTTGCTTTATCCTCCATTTTTTTCAACACCTCTTCTGCTTTAGTACCAAACAAAGTATCATGCTGAAATGGTGCATCTAATAATTTTGCTTTAACATGATCAGGCAGATGTTGTTCCTTTAACCAAGCATGCCTTCTAATAACAGAACCTGTAACAGCGGCCCTGCAAGAGGCCTCCAGTGAATCATAACCACATTGCAAAGTATGCTTTCCCACTTGTTCAGTTGCATGCAATAAATCCTGCAATTCCTTGTTCTCTGAACATTCAGTATTGGTCAACATTTTTTGTTTAAGTAGCGACATTAAATATTGCTGATATTTAAGCATATGAAATTGACAATTTAAAGCCCTTACAGCCAGAGTGGCAGAAGTGTATACCTTTTCCCCCCATCTGTCTAGAGCCCTAGAATCCCTATCAGAGGGGACAGGGTTTTTTGCAGTGGAAGCCTTAACCCCATTGGGACCCTGAGATATAGTTTCTGGGTCAGCAGCGGGGTTTTTATATAGGAATTTATGAGACTCCGGGACCCTGTAGTATCTGTCTGGCTTAGCAGGTGCAAGGGGTAAAGAGTCAGGGGACAGTCCAGACTCTGAAAATACATCATCTACAATGTCTAGAACAGGTGGAATGGCAAGGGGTCTGTTCTGAGGAAGAAGCAGGAAGTCTCTGAGCCTTTTCTTAGACTCAGAATATTCTTGGCTCTCCCAGTGGAAATGCTCCCTCATAGTATGCAGCGTTTCCCCAAAAGAATAATCCTCAGGAGGAGAGGCTGAAGGAATGGATTCTTCAGCATCAGAATCTTCATAGGGAAGCATGGAGTTAATCCTGTTCAGAAGAGGAATCAGAGGAAATAGATACCTGATCAGAAGAATCATACTCCGTCTCTTGCCTAGGCCTCTTATCAGGAGGGGGATGGGAGCCCCTGATCAAAGTAATTAGGTCTTCGGCCATTTTGAGCATCTGTTTTTTAGGCATGGAAGTCTGAGTAGGAGAATGCTCTACTTGTTTCTTTGTCTTAAGAGCTGCTTTAGTCTCTGTCTTTAAAGCGGAGGATGGCTTAACAAATAGTTGTGTAGGTCTGAAGACACCCTCAGAAGCCAATGCCTGCTCAGCGGCTCCGGACCCATCTGAGGGACTGATTTCCGAGTGTCCAATACCATGAGTTTCCAGAGGCCCAGTCGGCTCCATGTGGGAGTCGGTAACGGCCTGTGGCTCTGAGGTAGCGGGCACCAGGGGCTGCGAAAACGCCTCACTGAGAACTGGCAAACCGGCGACTGGCCTAGAACAGGCTTCGTTGTCGGTTTTGGACCTCGGATGCCTATCCTTGTCCTTGCGTTTTTTGTAAACTCCGGTTGTCGGCTGTTCCGCCGGCATTATATAATTAAATCTTCAGCCAAAGTAATGAAATGCAAAATCGAACTGACGCTTGATAGTGCGTTGGTTGAATCTAGCAAAAAACTGACAGCTAGCAACGTTGTGATCAGGGTCTAGGCAAGAAATACAGTAAGAGTGAAAATCCTTATGAGGTATTTGCTTCCCACAAGAAATACAACTGTTAACTTTTTCTGACATCAGTCTGGAGCAAGAAAAAGGTTTCCCCAACGGGGTACTTAGCTTTAATGAAGACATATTTATATTTGTTGACCGGGAGTGTCCGACTGGACGTAGGTCCATTTTCAGTGGAGGCCCGGGGAGAAAAGCTCCACAGTTAAAATAAACAGACAGTAGTTACATTGGATTACATAGCGATTAACAATTTACATAGCAATTACTTACAACATATTTACAGATGAAGGACATTGTACATCAGTAGACAACTAGAATCTTTATCTGTGAAGTACATAACAGGCATTAACAAATGTTACAAGAAGTTCCTGCTGTATAATAAGTACTGGCTTATGAGCATCTGAGCTTGCTATAATCAAGGTAGTTAGTGGAGTGGAAAGAAAGGTAGTGGTTGGATGGGGAGGGTGATATTAGAGTGGGAGCTGCAAGGGCATAGCCAGCATGTTTTTAGGTGCGCTTTTGGTTAAGTTTTGAAGTGGGTGCATGATGGTATGGAGGTAATTGTGGGTGGAAGGGAGTTCCATAATTTGGCTATGGTGCAAGAGAATAGTGCTTCACCAGCAGAGTTATTGGCTTTAGTGATCTGCAAGTGATTGTTGTTGCTGGATCTTAGTGGTCTGGTGGTGCAATAGGGTTGGAGTAGATTCTGGAGGAATGGGACATTTAGTGGATGATTTACTAGTTTGTGGGCAAGTGAGAGTTGATACCATTGATTGAGGTGAGGGAGTTCAAGCCAGCCCAGTTCAGCAAGTGAGAGACAGTGGTGACTACGGTAGGATGCCCCTGTGGCGAATTTGGCAATTTTGTTGTAGCAGGTCTCTAGTTTGTTTAAATCGCATTGCCTTAGGTTGGTATATATTGGACAGGCATAAAGTAGGGTGGAGATAAGGTGGGAATTTGCTACTGAAATCTTTGCTGCTTTGGTGAGAAGTTGCTTATTTCTGTATAGCGCTCCTAGTTTATTGTGGACTTTTTTTATGGTCAAGGATATGTGAATGTCAAATTTTAGTTTATTGTCTATTTCCACTCCTAGCAATTTGGGGTGTTCAGTTGGGTACATAGTGGTGTTGTCTTTTTCTGTGATATTAAAGTGAGAGTTGTTTTGAGTATGTTTGGTGGGTTGAAAGATGAGTAGTTTAGTTTTGTTTGGGTGGGGTATTAATTGGGCATCGGATAACCACGTTTCAGCAGAGGAAAAGGCTTCCTGTGTGACTTTTTGCAGTTTGGGTAGGGACTGGGCTGAGCAGACGATGGTTGAGTCATCTGCGTATTGTATGAGTGTGCCATGTTTGGTGGCAGAGGCTAGATTATTGGTGAAAACAGAGAAGAGTAGGGGTCCAAGGATGGATCCTTGGGGAACCCCTATGGAGACAGGCAGTTGGGGAGATATGTCATTCTGCCATACAACGGATTGTTGGCGGTCAGACAGGTAACTCTGAAACCAGTTGGTGACCGATTGTGAGAAGGATAGGTTATTGAGGACAGAGATAAGTTGTTTGTGTGGGACCTTGTCAAATGCTTTAGATAGGTCTAGGAAAGTAGCAGAGGAAAGATAGCCATTGTTTTTATGCTGAAGGATAGTGTTAGTAAAGGAGAGTAAGACAGTGGTGGTGCTATGGTTTGGTCATAAACCATGCTAAGTATTGGAAAGGAGGTAGTCTGAGACCTGAGAGTGTATGCATCTCACTAGTATTTTGGAGAGTGGAGAGAGAATAGCTATGGGGCGGTAATTGGTTAGTTCTGTGGAGGGTCCGCCTTTGTGGAGGGCAATTATATGTGATACTTTCCACAGTGTGGAAACGTAACTTTCTGACAAAGATCGGTTAATCAAGATGGATACTGGGTAGGCCAGAGCATCAGCTGCGATTTGTAGGTATTCACTTGGGAGGTTGTCTGCTGCTAATTTGGTGGGCTTAAGTTTAGTTAAGAGTTTTTTTTATGTTGGAGGTAGGTACAGGAGAAAAAGAGAAGGCAGTGGGGAGATTACTAGTTGAAGGTGAGGGTTGGAGGGGAGGGGGGTTGTGTTGTTTAGCTAGTGATAGTATGGTTTGTGTGAAGTGTGTGTGATCTGTTTATCAGAAGAAGGGGCCTGAGCAGCAGGTTTAGGATGGGCCTTGGCCTGGCTGGCGGCCTTAGCACGTGCAAAGGCCTTGATGGACATGGATACAGGAGGCCTTGCAGCCCCACGTGCAGGAGTAACCTTGTCTACAGGAATGGTGTCGGGTAGATCCAGAACTTCGGTTTCCAGAGGAAAATCAACAACCGGCACTGTAGAGGTCTCCGAGACCGAAGGACGTGTTAGCGCTGTGTCGTCGGCCTGGAGCGGTTGAATTACCGCTTCTGAAGGGACCGAAGCACTAGCGGAGGGTTTTGGAGTTGCATCGGTGGTGGACGAGGGCCGAGGATGTCGATCCTGCTCCTTTCGTTTTTTGGTAGATTGAGTTGACGGTTGATCCGACGGCATAATGTATGCGAAAGATTCACCGAAAAAGTCTTCAGCAAATTCTGCCCGGCGCCTGAGAGTGCACTTATTAAAGCAAGCACAGGCAGCACAGGCTGAGACGTCGTGGTCTGGGCCCAGGCAAGGAAGGCAGTAAGAATGGAAGTCCTTATGAGGTATTTGTTTACCACAAGACAAACAATTATTAACTTTCTCAATTTGTTCTGACATCGGCTGAGGCAAGAAAAAATGTTCCCCAACGGGGTACTTAGCTTTCAGATGACTTCGGTACTGAAAACACAGGAAATGACCGACCGGCACTTGCGAACTGCTTCTGCTTCGGGCACCGCGGGCACCGTGCCCGAAGTTCTGGATCGTTTGCGCGATTTAGCGCGGAGTTGCCACTGTTGCACACAAGAGCAGCGGCGGTTAAATAAGGTTAAACTATTCGGGCCACCTAAATTACACTCTTCAAATTTTCCCTTAAAACTACCTTCCTTGAGCTGTACTGCTGATCTAACCAGCGTATCCTATAACTGAAAGGTTCATCTCTACTTGATTCCCAAGTAGACTATTCTCTATCTGTAAGCCTAGCACTTACTCCTACAGTACTTGCACCTTGATAAAGCACTCTTATTATAGATAGTACCCCACCAGCCTAAAACCCACTTCCCCCGGAGTCCTTTGAAAGTCTTTTTATCTACTACTTCTAGTATGTCGAGGGATCAGTTGCTAGTGTCCTCTCCTGCTCAACTGGTGAACCTGGGAATATTGAAGCAATGTTACAATTGCCTCATGTACACAGACAATCCTCTCCTTCTCCCACAAAACACAAATACATTTGAGAGATGCAACTATACGGCCAAACTGGAGGCTGAGCTCTCTCAACATAGGACTGGCAAGACCAGACAGGAGGAGAAGGAAACCACACACAATACATACCCAGTCACACATAGTACCATCACAACTTCAAATCATACACATAATCACACAAAGACATATTCGGAGGCTCTGATCAAAAATCTACCAAAATAGCAGAGGCCACCAAAGCAGACACCCAAACAACTACCACCTCAGGACCCAACACATGCAACACATAGACCACACAGTCAGAGTGTCAAACAGTCACAGCCGTTAAGGCCAAACACAATGCCAGACACACTTGTCATTGGTGACTCCATAGTCAGACACACTGACGTCCCGCTCACCAGACTGAGTAAGGAGAAGGTCACAGTAACTGCCTGTCGGGCGCTAGAATCCACCACATAACGCAAGCACTCAGGTCTCTCAACAACAGGTACAAGTACGACTCAGTCATTGTCCATGCTGGTGTCAACGACCTGAGACATACCTCCTTGGACTACATGAAAAGGGACATCGAGGAGCTCTCTGATTATGTAGCCCAGGCAGGTATGACCCTGACCTTGAGCAGTATCCTACCTTCACCTAGAATGATGCTACAATACAGTGATAAGATGATCAGTTTTAATAATTGGCTTAAATTCTGGTGTCATTCAAAGGGGATCCAATGTCTGTCTGCCTGGGATGACATGCTGGACAAGCCACGCTGCTTCAAAGGGACGGCTTGCACCTGTCACCCCTGGGCTTCCGGATATTGGCAAAGACTCTGCCACCCCATAGTGCCTTTTTAGGCAAGGCTCAAATTCTAAACCTACCACCCTAGAACACCAAAAAGAAAAAAACTAAGGGTAATGCTGCTCAGCCAGAAGTCTCAATCTCAAGATGCACGCACTGAGGCCCTTCTCAATATGGAGAACATCGATGTCTGTGCTGTGACAGAAACCTGGTTCAAGGCTCCTGAGAGCACCCCAGCACTAACAGGTTTCACCTCATATCATGCCCGCCCCAAAATCCAGACAACACCAAGAAAGGAGGGGGGGTGTCCATATTCATAAAGGACACCCACACCTCAAGGTTGGTGGCAACACATGATGCATCGGAGACCATCCAGGTGCAATTAATCATAGGCAAGACTGCTCTGCAATTTGTAGCATGTTACAGGCCACCCTCTCAAACTCAGGAACCTCATATGGCCTTCCTGAAAACATTGGAGGGGATAAATGTATCTCCAAACACCATCATACTAGGTGACTTCAACTACCCTAATATAGACTGGGAACACTACTCAAGCCCAAACACTCTAACCCAAAGATTCCTGGAGTTCATAAACTCAAATGCCATGGAACAACTAGTCACCATCCCCACAAGAGGAGAAAACATACTTGATCTCATCATCACGAACATGGGATCAAAATGTTCAACACCGGAAGTATACCCCTCACTGGTGAGATCAGATCATAAACTAATCTCGCTGGAGGTCCTCATCCCACCCCCACCTGAAACAAAAAAGACCACAGTGAAAAACTTCTCAAAAGCCGACTTCACACTTCTAAAAACTAGTGTGGTCTCCTTTAAGGCCCCTGAACCAGTGGTAAACTTTACTCAAACCGCTGAATCACTTACAAATGCCTTCTACCAGCACCTACAGGACTGCATGGATCAGGCTATCGCAAACAAAACTAAGACTCTCTGTACCAAAGGCAAGCGTCCACTCTGGTGGATCCCAGCCATAAACAAGCTCTACAACAAAAGGAGGAAGCTACTACAAGATAGAGCAAAATCCTTGAAAGGTAAGACACCTTTGATCATCATAAGTAAAAAACTAAGAGCTCTCATAAAATCATCCAAGGCAAATTTTGAGAGAAAAATCGCCAAGGACTCAAAAGACAATCATAAGGCCTTCTTTAGCTATGTTAGAAACCTAGGAGGAAACTCCCAGATATGCTCAGAATTAGTTCAAAATGATGTGAAAATTACTGAACCTTTACACATTGCCAACATACTGGCTGACAGGTTCAGTGCAAACTCCCCCCTCCCCCCCAAAAGGAGAGATATCTATACCAGAGGATTGTAGCCCCCCCAAACATCTCCAACGCCCAGGTGAGAACTGCTCTCACTAAGGCAAAAAACACAGCATCCATGGGACCAGATGGTGTCCCCGGCTGTGTGCTTCACGAACTCAACGAGGAATTAAACCCACAATTAGGACAGCTGTTTAATCTTAGCCTCACCTCAGGATACGTACCCAAGGAGTGGCGCACGGCGACTGTGGTCCCACTTCATAAGGGCGGTGCCTCCACCGACCCTGGAAATTACCGCCCCATTAGCTTGACAAGCCTTATCTGCAAAGTCATGGAGAGGATCATAATGGAACTCATAAATAAAGACATAGGGAACTTGCACACTTTGGATCAAACCCAGTTTGGCTTTGTCAAAGGCAGATCCTGCCTCTTAAACTTGGTTGACTTTTTCGAGACAGTCACCAAGGCCATTGATGAGGGAAAGGCAGTCCATACAGCCTACCTCGAGCTGGGAAAGGCCTTCGACACAATACCACACTCAGGTATCATCGAAAAACTCATCAGCTTGAATGTAAACCCATACATCACAAGATGGGTTGCAAACTGGCTAAGTGACAGAACCCACAGGGTCAGAGTTGCTGGAGACATGTCAGACTCGAAGCCTGTCACTAGTGGTGTCCCACAGGGCTCAGTCCTGGGTCCACTCTTGTTCGGCATCTACTTTTCTGAAGTACAAGCAAACACAGGAGGGTTATGGCTGACAAAGTTTGCAGATGACTGCAAACTGGGCGCCATAGTCGAAAACACATCTGACACAGATATCCTTCAGAAGGGCCTGACAGAAATGGATAACTGGTGCCACAGCCATGGCCTAAAGTTAAACACCAAGAAATGCATAGTCATACCTTTCGGGAAAAACAAGGTTACCCCTAGCTACCATATAGGTGGCAATCCACTGAGCACAGAAGAAGTCATCAGGGATCTGGGGACCCAGGCTTGACAGTAGCCTTTCGTTTGACACTCATGTTGCTAAAGTAGTTAGGAAAACCTTCTATATTGCCCACCTGATCATGAAGGGATTCACATCTAGATCAAGGGAGGTCATCGTCCCCCTGTACTCATCACTCATTAGACCTATGATTGAGTACAATGCCCCGTTCGGAATGTATCTGACCCGACACCTGCTGCAGCTTGAAAGGCCCCAAAAGTGCTTCACCAAAAGGATAAAGGGTCTCAAAAATATGTCTTATGCTGCCCAACTGAAAGAACTCCAGCTCTATTCAGTCTCATACCGCTTGCTCAGAGGTGACCTGTGCCTGACATATAAGGCCATGTCAAAGCCAGATTTTATGAATATGCTTCACCTCAAAAAATCTAGATCCCTCAGAACCACAAGGGCGGGAGACTTAAACCTCGACACGGTTATAAAGAGAACGTGCTGGAGGGACAGATTCATCACCCAGAGACTCCCTATGCTGTGGAACAAAATCCCGGTACATGTGAGGCAGAGCACCTCGATGGCCTTGTTCAAGAGGAATCTTGACAAATGGATGGGAGATCGCAGATATACCCCAGGGATTACTTCAGTGTCACTGCTTGACAGAGGCACAGCAAAATAATAGGCATAGTTTTTATTCAAACTAAAGGGGTGGCAAAAGCCACATAACTATGGGCTAGGCTTATAAATGCCCTTGGGCAGATAGCCTAGTATGAACCTATGAACCTAAGAAAGACTGAAGAAGATGGCGTCGGCCGATGCCTTTATACTCCAGCCACTCTGACGTCGGAGAGGGGGCGACACCAGCCGACGCCGGACCCAGACTTTGGAATCCGGCCGACCGAGGGCTGCCTGAGGCAGGACAACCCATATGTTATGACTGCAGTTGCATTCTTGAAGGACATCTGTACCATGTTAACATGATGAAACCTTACCATGATAGGGAGGCCCTTGTGATGAGCATTTGCAGTGGATTGCAGGAGGAGTCTGAGGGAGATCTGGTGACTGATCTCAGTGAGGCTCGGACTGACATCTCAGTGGAAGGGATAGCAATGTCCCACGCAGCTATTTCCTACTCGGGTTTGAGAAATCCGAGCAGTGTTAAAGGAGTTTGGGGACATGTTCACTGGAAACCAGGGTGCACCCACCTGGTGCAGCACCAGGTGGATACAGGACCCCAAAGGTCTATTAGGCAGGCCCCTTTTATAGGGTGACTGAGAGTGTCAGACAGACTCATAGGGAGGAGATACAGGAGATGTTGGAACTACAGGTGATTCAAGAGTCCAACAGTCCCTGGGCCTCCCCAGTGGTGCTGGTGCCAAAGAAGGATGGCAGTACCAGGTTCAGTGTGGACTACAGGAAATTAGTCACAGAGAGTCAGATGCTTACCCCATTCCTAGGACAGATGAGGCCCTACAGCAGCTGGGTGGGACTAAGTATCTTACAACCATTGATCTTACCAAGGGTTATTGGCAGGTGCCCTTGACTCCCAGTGCTAGAGAGAAGTCAGCCGTTGTGATGCCTTTTGGCTTGTATGAGTTCAACAAAGATGCCCTTTTGGATGAAAAATGCCCCAGCAACTTTCCAGAGGCTGGTAGATCATATCCTAGCAGGAGCAGGAGGGTTTGCCTTGCTTACCTAGGTGATATTGCCATCTACAGCCATTCCTGGCAAGAGCACCTTCAGCATGTCAGGGAGGTGCTGGGCAGGCTACAGAGGGAAGAGGTGACCATTAAGCCGAGCAAATGTCAGGTGGGTATGGCAGAGGTCTCCTACCTGGGACAGAGTGGGGAGTGGTAAGATCAGGCCAGAACCTGTCAAAGTAGAAGCCATTCAGGCTTGGCCTGCACCTGTTACCAAAAAGCAGATGAGGGTACTTTTAGGACAGCAGGGTACTACAGAAAGTTCGTCCCCAGTAATAGTACCATAGCTGCTCCCTTCACAGACCTGCCAAGGAAGAACAGGTCAGATAAGGTAGTGTGGACCCCAGCATGTGAGCAGGCATTCCAGGAGCTTAAGGAAGCTTTGGGAGGACCCCCTGTGTTAGCCAATCCAGATTACAGCAAAGAATTTGTTGTGCAGGTGGATGCTTTGAACCATAGGGTGGGGGCTGTACTTAGCCAGATTTCTTCAGAGGGAGAAGAGCACCCAGTGGTTTATCTCAGTCATAAGCTCCAACCCAGGGAGGAATGCTATGCAGCTGTAGAAAAGGAATGTCAAGCCATAGTGTGGGCACTGCAGAAACTTCAGCCTTATCTGTATGGAAGAAAATTCACAATCTCCTAACATGGTTAAACAAAGCCAGCCAGCATAATGCCAAGTTGCTAAGATGGAGCCTAGGGTTGCAAGCATATGATATGTCAGTGCAGCACTGCAGTGGAATTAGCAATGCCAATGCAGATGAGCTCTCAAGACAGGGAATGGGGTAAGGTATACTCAAGACAGACCTAACCTTCTCAAGCAGCGCTTCTCAAGGGTCACTTGTAAAACTAGCTCGAGTTCAACGGGGGGGGTGCGGGATAAGTGAAGGCTGCCAGCCTAGCTAGATAGAATTTTGTTGATAATTCTGTCATTTGTAAATATTAATGTAAGCCACAGGCTTGTTCTCTTAAATGTGAAAAGACTGCATTGGATATTGAACTGCAAATATGTAACAACAGTGCACTCTGCTGTAAAAAGCTGATACGTTAATTCTTTGATGTCAAAATTCGGAGCCGATATGTCTAGAGGGAGGCATCCTGCCTATTGTTTTAAGACCAGAGTTAATGGCTAGAATTTGCATGTATAAATGTCCTTGATTGCTTTGGTTTCTGACCTGGTTTAAAGAATGTAAATGCAGTTTCTGTTAGCCTGGGAACACCAGAGAAGTGTGAAGAATTATGTCATGTGAAGCAGCTCTGTGTTATCAGTTTAAAGACAGAGAATCAGAGAGCTCGGAGCATTTTGTCTTGAGAACATCCAACATCACCAGCACTGCTTTGCTCTATATGCAAGTTATTTAGAAAGTACAGTTTTGTACCTACCATAAATGTAGATGTTCGAGTGTAAACACTGCTGCAGTTATTACACTTGGGTTATCCTGCCGTCAGGCGGTCCCGCAGTCGGCCAGAATTCCAAAATCTTGGTCCGGCGTCGGTTGCTGTCGTCTCCTCCCTGACGTCAGTGCGACAGGGGTATATAAGATGCAGCCGATGCAATTTTCTTCAGTTTTTCTTGCCCCAGATGTCAGGCGCCCCCAAATAAGTAGGCAATTCAAATTGCTTGTAAACTATACAAAAGAAAAGCAAACAACCATTTTTAGTTACCAGCAAATACTCCCCACAGGTAATAAAAGGTAGATGACCTAGCTAAGTACCAGAAAGTAAAAGGGGAAGGAGGGAGGGTAACCTGGACTGCAGCAGTGTTTACACTCGAACATCTACATTTATGGTAGGTACAAAACTGTACTATGTTCATCGTGTTACACTGCTGCAGTCATTACACTTGGGTGGAATCCCAAAGCTGAGGTAGGGAGGCTGGATCTATAAGGCCCTGCAGTACAGCAGTGGTGAAGCCAGCTCTGGATTTGGAGTATAAAGGCAAATGGTAATGTTTGGTGAAGGTATGCACAGAACTCCATGTTGCTGCTTCCAAAATATCCTTGGTAGGTACTCCTCTGAGGTAGGCAGATGAAGTGGCTGTTGCCCTGGTGGATTGAGATCTAACGCTGCTAGGTACAGGTTTCCCATGGTGGGTATAGCAGAAACGTATACAGTGTCCTATCCATTTTGAAATAGTCTGCTTTGAAATGACTTTTCCCTGTGCTCCTGCAGCGTATGCTACCAATAATTGCTCAGATTTTCTGAAAGCTTTGGTTTTGTCCAAGTAGAAATGTAACTGTCTGTGAATGTCCAAAGAATGTAGTAGTCTCTCCCCTTTGTTCTGTGGTTTTGGATAAAAAGTTGGCAAGTGAATAGTTTGGTTTAGAGCCACACTTGATACCACCTTTGGCATAAACGTAGGGTTGGTTAAGACACCCTGTCCTGGTGGAAGATGAGGAAATGTATTAGTGCCTGTAATTCTGAAACTCTTCGTGCTGATGTTATTGCCAGTAGCAGAGCAGTTTTCCAAGAGATGTATTTTAATTCTGCTGTGTTAGCTGGCTCAAAAGGAGGTAAAGTTAACTTTTCCAAAACAAAGTTGAGGTCCCAAGTTGGTGTCTGTGCTCTATGGGGCGGTCTTATATTTTTAGCCCCTCTGAGGTACTGTTTGAGCAAAGGATTAGAAAAAATTAGTGGATCCGTGTTGCAATGAGCAGAGATAGCTGAGGCGTGGATCTTGATGGATGAAAAAGAGAGGCCCTTGTCCAGCATCTCAGTTAAGTATTGAAGTATCTGAGGAGTGTTTGGGACAAGAGGGTCAAGGCTGTGCGCTTGGTTCCAGGCACAGAATCTTTTCCATTTATCCGAGTATGCTTTCCTGGTGCTAGGCCTTCTGAATGACATCCATAACAGCTTTGGAGAGAGGCATTGCTTGCTCGACTAAGGAATTTTCCATGCAACTAGATTTAAGGTCTTTAGCTGGCTGTGAAGTATCTGATTGTTGTGCTGTGTCAGCAACTGTGGGATTTGAGGCAAAATCCAGGGTGATTCTTGTGCTAAGTACTTTAAGATTGGGTACCAGTGCTGGCGTGGCCAGTCTGGTGCAATCAGGATCATTTTTGGCTCTTCCTGCCTGGCTTTTATGAGTACCTTTGGAAGGAGAGGTAAAGGAGGGAAAGCGTATAATTGTAGTTTTTTCCAGCTGAATGAGACTGCATCCACTTTCCATGCTTGTGGATGGTAGCTCCTTGTGCAGAATTTCTGTAATTGGCAGTTCTTTGGGGAAGCAAACAGATGTATATCCGGGCTCCACCATTTTAGTGTTATCACTCTGAATATTTGTGGGTTCAGTTCCCATTCGTGTGGGTCCATAATGTTTCTGCTTAGGTCGTCTGCCAGTGTGTTTTTCTCTCCTGGCAGGAATTGTGCTTGCAGATGAACTTGGTAGTTTAGAGCTGTGTTCCACAAGGTCATGGCTTGTCTGCAGAGAGGGTAGGAGTGTGTGCCCCCTTGCTTGTTTATGTACCACATAACTGTGGTGTTGCCTGTCTTTAGTAGTAATTGTCCTGGATGCAGCAGGTCCTTGAAAGCTATAATAGCATTTTGTACAGCTAGCATCTCTTTTTGATTGATGTGAAGATGTCTTTGCTCTGTGGGCCACTCGCCCTGGATACATTGTCCTGCCATGTGTGCTCCCCAGGCGTAATCCGATGCATCTGTTGTCAGTGTCTGCCTGGCTGTGGGTTGAGTGAAAGGCTGTCCCTTGTTGAGGTGACAAGCTTGTGCCCACCATCGAAACCCCTGTTGTAGGCAAGGAATTAGTGGTATAACTGTTTCCAAACTTTGACAGTGTTGAGACCATACGCTCTTTAGGTACCATTATAGTTTCCTCATATGCAGTCTGGCATAAGGAATTAGTAGTATGCAAGATGCCATGTAGACCAAGGCCTGCAGAATTTTTCTTGCAGGGAGTTGGGTCTTTGTTGCCATTAAATAAAAATAATGTGTCAGTTGTCCTTGCTTGTCTGGTGTGAGATAAGCCATCTGGGCCATTGTGTTCAAGCTGGCACCCAGGAATATTATCTCTTGTGAGGGCACTAGTTTTGATTTCTTTTCATTTACTGTGTACCCCAGGCAACTTAATACTTTTTTTATGTACGCCAGATGCTTTAGTAGAATGTCCTTGCTCTCTGCTTGAATCAGGCAGTCGTCCAGGTATGGATAAATTTGAATTCCTTTTTGCCTGCAAAATGCAATTACTGGTGCCAGGCACTTTGTGAAGACCCTGGGCGCAGTAGATAAGCCAAAGGGCAGTGCAGATAATTGATAGTGCATTGAACCAGCTAGAAATCTGAGGTATCTTCTGCAGTTTTGTCTGATAGGGACATGCAGGTATGCCTCTTTGAGGTCCAAAGTCACGAGACAAGCTTTCTTGCCCAGCATGGGAAGAAGCTGCTGTAGTGTCAACATCTTGAATTTCGGAACATCCAGGTAAGTGTTTAGTGAAGAAAGGTCCAGAATGGGTCTCCAGGCTTTGTCCTTTCTGGGAACCAGAAAGAGTCTTGAGTAAAATCCTTGTCCTTGTTCCTGTGGTGGTACCTTTTGAATAGCTCTCATGTCCATGAGTGCTGTAATTTGTTTTTGAACCTCTGCCCATTGATTTGGTGGCAGATTTGGCATTCCTTTTAGCCTTGGCAGAGTGTGAAAGTGGAACCTGTAACCTTGAGATACAATGTTGAGAACCCATTTGTCTTTGGTGATGCAATGCCAGTTGTGATTGAAAAGTGCCAGTTTTCCTCCTAAGGGGGCTGCCAAGAGAGAGCTGTTTGGCAGGTGCAGTGGAAAGTCATTGAGGCTGCTTTTCATAAGGTTGAGGCCTGTCTTCCCCTTCTTTCTGGCCTGGTGTACTCCAATGTCGAGGCCTGTAAGGGCCTTGTGTCTGACCTCTACCTCTTGGACGTCTGTATCTGCCCCTTTGAGGTCTATCTGTGACTGGAAAGGACCAATTCTTTGTTGGCCAATTTCTGCTAAAACGAGGAGGCTGAACCTGTAAGAAATCTTTCACCATTTGCATAGATTTTTGCCTTATCCTCCATCTTCTTTAATACCTCCTCTGCCTTAACTCCAAACAGCACATCCCACTGCAAAGGTGCATCCAATAATTTGACCTTAACATGATGTGGTAACGTATGTTCTTTTAACCAAGCATGTCTTCTAATGACAGAGCCTGTAACTGCTGCTCTACAGGAGGCCTCTACGGAATCAAACCCACATTGCAAAGTATGTTTTCCCACTTGTTCAGCTGCATGCAATAAATCCTGCATTTCTTTAAGGTTAGGAGGATCTGAATCTGGAAGCATCTTTTGTTTCAACTGAGACATCAAAAATTGCTGATATTTTAGCATGTGAAACTGGCAGTTCAAGGCTCTCATTGCTAAAGTTGCAGACGTATATACCTTCTTTCCCCATCTGTCTAATGCTCTGGAATCTCTGTCAGATGGAAAGTACAGTTTTGTACCTACCATAAATGTAGATGTCCGAGAGGTATGCATCTGCAGTCCTAACAAACGGGTTGTCCTGGCCTCAGGCAGCCCTTCGGTCGGCCAGATTCCAAAGTCTGGGTCTGGCCTCGGCTGGTGTCGCACTTCACCCGACGTCATAGCTGCAGTTCTTCGGGTATAAAGGCATCAGCCGACGCCATTTTCCTCAGTGTTTCTTGCCCCAGGTGCCAGATGCCCTCTAGGAAGGCTAAATTTGGATAAATGCAAATGTTTCCAAACAACAGAGAGCAAATAGAAATAAACATGTATGTACATATATACAAACAAATACACCATAATAGATTCCCCCAGCTAGCTACAAGATGGGCAAATACCCTAGGAGTACCACAGAGGGGAAGGAGGGTGGGTAATCCTGACTGCAGATGCATACCTCTCGGACATCTACATTTATGGTAGGTACAAAACTGTACTATGTCCTTCAAGGATGCATCTGCAGTCCTAACAAATGGGTAGAATACCATAGCCAAACTGGGGGAGGAGGCCCTAACAAGATTATGGTGTAGTTAAGATCCCTTGCAACACAGCAGTGGCAAAACCTGCTCGGGATCTGGAGTATAAGGGTAGATTATAATGCTTGGCAAATGTATGCACGGAGCTCCAAGTAGCAGCCTCTAAAATGTCTTTTGTAGCCACTCCTCGTAAAAAAGCTGTAGTAGTGGCTGTAGCCCTTGTGGAGTGAGGTCTGATATTTTCTGGAGTTGCCTTTCCATGATAAGAATAACAAAATCTAATGCAATTTCCTATCCATTTAGAGACTGTCTGTTTTGAAATTGCTTTTCCTTCCATTCCTGTGGCATATGCTACCAGAAGCTGGTCAGTTTTTCTATTGTTCTTGGTTCTGTCCAGGTAGTAGCGCAATTGCCTATGCACATCCAAGGTATGCAGCAGTCTTTCTCCCCTGTTCTGTGGGTTGGGGAAGAATGTAGGTAGGTGGATTGCTTGGTTTAAAGATACCCTGGAGACCACCTTTGGCATAAAGGTAGGATTAGTTCTCATGGACACTCTATCCTGATGGAAGATAAGGAAGGGTTGCACTGCCATTAATGCCTGTAGTTCAGAAACCCTTCTTGCTGAAGTGATTGCAAGCAGAAAAGCAGTTTTCCATGATAAGTACTGTAATTCTGCTGTTGCTGCTGGTTCAAAAGGGGGAAGTGTCAACTTTTCTAGCACAAAGTTCAAGTCCCATATAGGCAATGGTGGCTTTACATTTTTGATTCCTCTCAGAAACTGCCTGAGTAGAGGATGAGAGAAGACTGGAGGATCCATGTTGTATTCTGCTGAAATAGCTGACGCATGAATCTTAATGGAAGAGTAAGACAGGCCATTGTGGAGAAGCTCTGCTAAGTATTCCAGGATGTTAGCTATGTTTACCAGTGCTACATTTTGCCCTTTTGCTGCACTCCAAAAGAGAAATCTTTTCCATTTCGCTGAGTAAGTTTTTCTTGTTGAGGGTCTGCGAGCTTCCAAGATAATGTCTTTAACCCTTTGAGATAAATCTGGGTTATTTTGTCTTGTGCAATGCTCCAAGCAGCTAGCTGTAGTGTTTTCAGGTTCGGATGCAGGGTTTTGAAGTTGTTCTGTGTTAGCAGTAAAGGAACCAGGGGTAGAGGCCATGCGAGTTCGAGACATACTCCTCAGTAGTGGGTACCAGTGCTGTCTCGGCCAGTCTGGAGCTATCAGGATGATCCTTGGGTGGTCTTCTTTGATCTTCAATAGCACCTTGTGCATCAAAGGAAGAGGTGGGAATGCATATGCTGTCAGGTTTTTCCAACTGAAAGATAGGGAGTCCACCTTCCAAGCAAGTGGGTGGTATGTCCTTGTGCAGAATTTTTTCAATTGGTGATTGTGTGGGGATGCGAATAAGTCTATTTCTGGTAGTCCCCATTTCCTTGTGATGAATTTGAAGATGTCTGGATGCAGCATCCATTCGTGGGCATCCGTGGTAGTCCTGCTTAAGATGTCTGCTAGTATGTTTTCTTTTCCTGGCACAAATATTGCCTTGAGCTGTATGTTTAGGCTTAGGGCCACATTCCAGAGATCCATTGCCATCCTGCATAGAAGATATGAATGTGTGCCTCCCTGTTTGTTGATATACCACATAACTGTGGTGTTGTCCGTCCTTATCAGCAATTGCCCCTGTTGGAGAAACTGTCTGAATGCTTGAATTGCCAGTTTTACTGCCAGCATCTCTTTTTGGTTTATGTGTAGGTTTAGCTGGTCTTGAGTCCATAAGCCTTGTATGCACTTGTCCAGCATGTGTGCGCCCCAACCGAGGTCTGAGGCGTCTGTGGTGATAGTCTGGCTTGGTTGAGGGCTGTGGAAGGGCAGTCCTTTGTTCAATTGACAGGCCTGAGCCCACCATCGGAATTCTTGCTTCAGGCATGGAATTATTGGAATTTGGGTTTCTAGGCTGTGCTTGTGCTGAGACCATAAATTCCTGAGGTACCATTGCAACTTCCTCATATGCAGTCTGGCATGTGGGATCAATATTATGCAGGATGCCATGTAACCCAGGGCTTGCAGGACTTTCCTTGCTGTAAGCTGGTTCTGCGTTGTTAATGCCCTGAAGTAGAGTGGAAGGTGCTTTTGTTTTTCTGCTGTGAGGGATGCCATTTGATTTGATGTGTCCAGTTCTGCACCCAAGAAGGTTATCCTTTGGGATGGCAACAGCCTTGACTTTTTTATATTGACTATGTATCCCAAGGCTTGCAGTAGATGAATGACCCTTTTCAAGTCTTTTGTTAATTTGTTTTTGTTGTCCGCTTGTAACAGGCAATCGTCCAGGTAAGGGTAAATTTGAATTCCCTGAAGCCTGCAATGAGCAATTACTGATGCCAGGCATTTCGTGAATACTCTGGGCACAGTAGATAAGCCAAAAGGCAATGCTGAGAATTGATAATGCACTGATCCTGCAAGAAATCTGAGGTATCTTCTGCAATTTGGTCGTATGGGGACGTGCAGGTATGCCTCCTTGAGATCTAGAGTTACCAGCCAAGACTCCTTGCCCAGCATGGGAAGAAGCTGCTGTAGAGTCAGCATTTTGAATTTTGGGACAATGAGGTATGTGTTCAGAGCGGACAGGTCTAGAATAGGTCTCCACTGATTTTCCTTCCTTGGCACCAGGAAAAGTCTGGAGTAAAATCCTTGCCCTTGTTCCATAGATGGTACCTTTTCTATAGCTCTCATCCTTTTAAGTTGTCTATTTGTTCTAGGCGTTTGCCTTTTGATTTGGAGGTAGGTTTGGCATTCCTCTCTTCCTTGGTAGAGTATGGAAGTGAAACCTGTAACCTTTGTCTATTGTCTGTAAAATCCATTTGTCTCCTGTAATGCAATGCCAGTTTACTGAAAATAAGGCTAGCTTTCCGCCTAAGGGTGCTTCTAGTTGTTCCCTGGTAGGCGGCTTCAGAGCCAAGTCACTGTGATTGTCCTGTGGAAGTGGTAGTGGCTGGGTCTGCAGCAGTACTTCGCTGGTTGTTAGGCTGCCACTGATGTCCCCTGTAGGCACCTCTGGATTGACCTCTGCCTCTTGTGCGCCTATTCCTGCCTCTCTGTGCTCTGTTGGTGTCTGGAAAGGACCAATTCTTGGAAGGCCAGTTCCTACTAAACCTTGGAGGCTGGACCTGTAAGAAATCCTTGACTGTCTGGACAGATTTTGCTTTCTCTTCCACCTTCTTCAGCACTTCCTGTGCAGGAGAGCCAAACAAATTGTGTTTATCCATGGGAGCATCTAGGAGCTTTGATTTTACATGGTCTGGTAAGGACTGCTCTTTTAACCATGCATGCCTTCTGATCACTGTACCAGTCATAGCTGATCTAAAGGAGGCCTCCAGTGCATCATAGCCGCATTTTAAGGAATGATTACTGACCTGCTGTATGTTATGTACCATTTCCTGAAGTGACTTTCTGTCTAAAGGTTCAGGTGAGGACAGCTTTTTAGATAACTGATCTAACATAAATTCCTGATACTGAATCATGTGGAATTGACAGTTTAAGGCCCTAGCCGAAAGAGTAGCAGAAGTATAAACTTTTTTACCCCATCTCTCCAAGGCCCTAGATTCCCATTCAGAGGGGAGTGGGTTTTTGGCAGAGGTAGCTGCTACAGCCTTGGGGCCCTGTGAAATAGTTTCAGGATCTGCAAAAGGAGCCTTATACAAGTGATTATGTGTGTCCGGAACCCTGTAGTATCTGTCGGGCTTAGCAGGGGCCGGAGGGAGTGAATCAGGAGCAGTACAAGCATCATTAAATGCATCATCCACAACTGTAAGTACTGGAGGTATGGCTAAAGGCCTATGCTGTGGCAAATGCAAAAAAGTCCTAAGCCTTTTCCTAGAGTCTGAGAAATCCTGGCCCTGCCATTGAAATTGTTCCCTCATAGCATGCAAGGTTTCCCCAAAAGAAAATTCCTCAGGAGGAGGCAGAAGGAATGGAGTCCTCTGCATCAGAGTCCTCATATGGAGAGTAAGGGCCCTCAGGGGGGTTTGTATTTTCTGATTCATCTGAGGAGTAATCAGTAGAAACTGGCTCAGGGGGTTCTGCTCTAGGTCTCTTCTCTGGAGGGTTGAGAGGCCCTATCAGGGTGAGACTGGGATCCCCTGATCAAAGAAATGAGATCCTCTGCTAGACTAAGCATTTGAGTACTAGAGCTAGGCCTGTAAGAGGGGGCTTTAGTAGGCACGGCCTTGGAAGATTTAGCTGCTTTAGCCCTGGCAAAGGCCTTAATTGACATGGATGCAGGGGGCCTAGCAGCTCCACGTGCAGGAGTAGATACATCTAGGGGAATAGTATCTGATAAATCCTGAGAAACTGCAAGAGCAGGTGGAATTTCAGTAGCAGATTCAGCCATGCTGGAAGAGGCCTCGGTAGTAGGAGGCATGCTTTCGGCCGAAGGAAGAACAGCAGACTCGGTTTCAGCCGAAACAGAGACACTCGCGGTTGGCTTAACCGCGGTTTCGGCCGAAACCGCGGACCGTGAATGTCGGTCATTTTCCTTACACTTTTTAGCTAAATGTGAAGTCGGAGTCTCCGACGGCATGATATAAGCAAGAGCGGAGCCGAAAAACTCTTCTGCAAACTCCGACCGACGTCTAAGCGTCCGTCGGTTGAAGGAAGCACAGGCTAAACAAGCTGCTACGTCGTGGTCTGGGCCTAAACAAGGTAGGCAGTAAGAGTGGAAGTCTTTATGAGGTATTTGTTTCCCACAAGTTAAACAGTTATTCACTTTTTCTGACATCGGCTGAGGCAAGAAAGAGTCCCCAACGGGGTACTTCGCTTTTTAGAAGTCTTCGGTAGTAGTAATCTCTGGATCTGACCGACCGGCACTTGCGAACAGCTTCTGCTTCGGGTGCCACGCGGCAAGAAAGACCGAGGAAAATGGCGTCGGCTGATGCCTTTATACCCAAAGAACTGCAGCTATGACGTCGGGTGAAGTGCGACACCAGCCGAGGCCAGACCCAGACTTTGGAATCCGGCCGACCGAAGGGCTGCCTGAGGCCAGGACAACCCGTTTGTTAGGACTGCAGATGCATCCTTGAAGGACATCTGGGTTTTTTGCTGATGAGGCCTTAATCCCTTTGGGTCCCTAAGAAATAATTTCAGGGTCAGCAACAGGGCTTTTGTACAGAAATTTGTGAGAGTCAGGGACTCTAATATCTATCAGGATTAACTGGGGCTGGGGGTAAGGAGTCAGGGTTTAAACTGGATTCAGTGTACACATCATCCACAATATCTAAAACTGGCGGGATAGTAAGGGGTCTGTGTTGAGGCAATAAAAGGAAGTCTCTGAGCCTTTTATTGGATTCGGAGTAATCCTGGCCTTCCCAATGGAAATGCTCCATCACGGTATGTAAGGTCTCCCCAAAGGATTAATCCTCAGGCGGAGAGGCTGATGGAATTGATTCCTCAGCATCAGAATCCTCATAAGGGGGTAAAGAATATCCTAGGTCTGAGGAAGAGTCTGAGGAAATGGACACCTGGTCAGAAGATTCATAGTCTGCATCCTGTCTAGGCCTTTTATCAGGAGGGGGATGGGACCCCCTATCAGGGTGATTAGTTCCTCTGCAATTTTTAGCATTTGTTTCTTAGGCATGGAAGCCTGTCCTGGAGAGAGTTGTGTCTGTTTCTTTGCTTTTAAGGGGGGGGCTTAGACTTAGCAGAGGGTTTAATGGTTAACTGGGTAGGTCTGAAAACACCCTCTGTAGCTGTGGTTTGCTCAGCTACTTCAGTTCCCTCTGTTGGGTTAGGATCGGAAAGCTGAAAACCTAGTGCATCTGAAGGCCCAGCCAGCTCCACGTGGGAGTCAGAGGCGGTCTGTGGTTCTGTGGAAGCGGTCGTCAGGGGCTGCATAGGCGCCTCGCTGAAAACCAGAGAACCGGCCTAGAAGAGGCCTCGTCATCAGTTTTGGGCCTCAGATGCCTGTTCTTGCCCTTTTTATGCATTGTGGTCATTGGAATTTCTGACGGCATGGTGTAATTGAATTTTCTGCCAAAATAATGTCGGGCAAAATCAAACAGACGTTTAATAGTGCGCTTGTTAAACCTAGCACAAAGCCGACAACCAGTGACGTCGTGGTCAGGGCCTAGGCATGGAATTCAACAGGAGTGGAAATCCTTTTGCGGTACTTGCTTCCCACAAGAAATACAGTTATTAACTTTTACTGACATCGGTCTGAGGCAAGAAAAAGTTTCCCCAACGGGGTACTTAGCTTTTTTAGAAGACTTCGGTTCTGGATTCGGAATGAAAATCTCAGGAGTCGGCCGACCGGCACTTGCGAACTGCTTCTGCTTCAGGCACTGCGCGGCAAGAAAGACTGAAGAAAATGGCGTTGGCTGCATCTTATATACCCCTGTCGCACTGACGTCAGGGAGGAGGTGACAGCAACTGACGCCGGACCAAGACTTTGGAACTCTGGCCAACTACGGGACCACCAGACGGTAGGATAACTCAAGTGTAATGACTGCAGCAGTGTAACACGATGAATATCTGTGTTTTCTCTTAGATATAGCTAGGAAATAGGAAGATTAGACTAGTTTGTTTTTCTGTGATGTCAGAACTTTTCTACGGTATTATTTTAAACATTTCTCTCTGATCTCTGAACTCTTGACTAGCACTGTGTAGTAAGAAGTATTGTATTGTGTTTTTATTATTTATTAAATATTTTTAAACCTTTCAAATGTGTCTGGTTTATGTAGAGTTAATTTAAGCTCTAGAGTACATGGCATGTATATAGTGATACTGCACCAAGTCATTCTAATAAGCCTTGACTGTCCAGTCACACTTACCATTTGGATAATAATGCACAGTAATAACTGGACACCCTTTCAGAAGGACCTTTGAGTAGCTGATATTAGTGGGTGGTGGCAGCTGGTACTACCTTTTAGACTGGGCAGAAAAGCGGCACAGCTTGACCTGTACCAGCCTACCCCGGGAGTGTCTGTGTGGTTGTATAAACTCATCTCAAAGCGTGTGTGTGTGTGTCAGCTACCTGGGCAGGGACACGAAGCACTGGTTGGAAAGAGGGTGCTGGAGAATTTAGCTTGCCCGCTAGGCTGAGATCTGGACCCTATAGCTGTGCTAGTGGGGAGTCTTATTGGGGACCTGGAGAGAAAGGGGAAACCAGCCCTAGACAGACTGATCTCTGTGTGCTCTTAAGGGAAACTGTACTTTACTGTGTGTGTACTTATTATCCCTTCCCTATATGGACGCCCCTCACTAGTGTTAGTGGTGAGGATTGAGGCTCTTTGATTGCTAGGCCTGGACACGGGCGTCACAGATGGCAATAGTCCAAAAAGAAGAGTTAGATCTGAAAAAATATCTCACTTGTACTGCCTCACAAAAGTGTTCAGGTTAGACCAAGTTGCACATCTGCATGTATCATCGATATTAGCATTACAGAAAAAGGCAGTGAACAAAGCTATTTCAATGGCATTATTCCGAAGGGTTACAGGAAGAGACTTCCAAATGTTTGTTGCAACCCAATTTAATAGAACTCACTAGCCATTTAGGAAGGAATCCAAATTACATGCTGTGTCGACAAAGATTTGATTCTGTTTACATATAAAAACCTGTTAAGTACTCAGAAAAAAGCAATGGGCAAATTGACTTGTACAAATTCTGCAGCACACAAGCATTAAGGATAGGTTACTTCTATGGAAAATTAATTAAGGTTTTGCAGAAGAGCTTATAAAGTGGATTATTTTGGCTGAGATGATGATTCCTGAGAAAACAGTTTTCCAAGATGGGAAGTACACAGTCACAGAAACAGAAATTTCAAAGGGGTGATGAGTAAACTATTCCAGGATAACGTAAATGTCCCAAACAGCAGGTGTCTCTCAAATTGGTGCTTAAGTAGATAGTACAACATAAGAATATTTTATAAACTTTAAGATAAACAGAGGAAGATAGGTTAGAAAGAGATGCTACGTAGATTTTGCTAAAGGAATAGCCAAGACCAGTGACAAATATTTCAGGAAGATACAAAAAGACTAAGGGGACAGGTGCCGTTAAAGTGTCTATGCCTCTGTTGGTTACCCAGACAGAATAGGTCTACTTATACTTACAAGATTATTTGGCATTGTAGAAGGCTTCTGAGATGACAGAGTGATGCAAACTAGCCTATGAAAAGAGGTCAGATCTTTAGTTATTAAAGAAACTGAAGACTCCAAGCTAACAGCCTGTAGATTAAGAGAGCAGCATCTAGAAGAGACAAAGATGGATGGGCTTCTGGAGAAGAAAGGGTTGGAGAAGAGTCAACTATGTCTGTACAGGCCAGAAGAGTGTTATCAAAACGACAGTGGCGATGAGGAGTTTGGCTTTCCAGCTGAATTTCATCATCAGACAAAACTGGTATAAATATTTATCGGGGTCCATTTTGCCACCAATAATCTAAGGCATCCACTGTCTGACCTCACAGAGGAAAGAAAATGAAACAAGACACTTGATATTGGTAAGGTAAAAAAGTCGCATACAAGAGCAGCCCGGATATATATATTTTTTGGGGGTCTATATTAGAACATTGAAATATTAATGGTTTGAATCACTAAAGGTCGACCTTTAATGATCGAACCATTAAAATTTCGAATGTTCAGAAAAAAATTTAAAAAAAGGAAAATCTAAAGGGTGTAGGCAGGGGGGCCTCTTTTGCACCCCCCACTACTTAAATATACCAACTCCAAGACCGCACTACATTGAACTAAATGGAAATCTCCCCTTATGGAGATTTCCATTTACCCGTTCGATGTTCTGCACTTTCGCTATTCTCGTGTCGAAAATGTCTGATTCGACATTGTCGGCTTTCGAGAATATAATAGGTAACCATTTTTTTTTTTTTGCATCTGAGTGGTTCAGCGTCCATTCATGATGCCTCAAGAAACAGCAGATGATTTTGTCAGCCAGAGTACTACCTTTACCTAGAATAAGCATTGCTATTAGAAAGCAATATGCCTTAATGGCACTGTGCCATTTTTCACTGCTTCACAAACCAATTGACAAAAATGAGTTACTTCTTGTTACTTAATATACCGACCACTGCCATGTAGTCCAGCTGAATGGAGATGGGCTCTTGTTTTAGGGAGCCCTGAAAGAATAACAAATAAGTACTGGAAGCTTTTGAGGTGTCCACATGCACTGAGTTCTCTGCCCACTGTAATACTCAACCTGACTCCAAAGCAGACACATCAATGGTCACAGCAGTTTGAGGAGCCTAGAGATGGAATGCATCCTTCGATGAATGTTAGACATGTTCAACCAAGACTGCATGTGTAACATACAGACTTTCAAAATTCCAACTAAATGAGAAAGAAAACAGAGACGTTGGGGCCACCAGACCCATAACATTCAGTGGAAAACCATCATATGAAACTTAGAGTGAGGTACTTATGAAAAGAGAAGTTGCCATAAGGTCTAAACCCTTGTTACAAGTTCCTCCTTTAATAAGCTATGCAATGAGAATGGGGGTAACTACCTGTTGAAGAGATAATGTCCTGTCTTGGGACAAAAAGCCTCAAAATACTGTCATATCCAAGGTTCACCCTCTAAAGGTGAGAGACAAAACTAGGGGACCCAGAACTTCCAGAATAATATGAGCGGAGATTCCCTTCTGTAAACCAGATCTTCCTCAGATGAAGCAGTGAGATGCCATTAATTAAGTAGGGTCATATTATGGTTCCTTGTAGCCCCTGGTGAGCTACAAGTATTGACATGGACTTGAAGAGAAACCTGGAGGCTGACATGAGATCAAAAGGATGAGTCCTAATCTGGTAATGGTTTTCTGTGACCGAAAAGTGCAGAAACAACCTGGACTCCATGGATACTCAAACATGGTGGATTTCTAGGAAATTCAAACAGTACATCCAGTCTCCTCCTGACAAAGACTGGCTACATCAAGAGCACTCAGGTTTCTTTTGAGATAAAGACATAGAGGCAGCTGATATCTAGAATGGGTTTGAGCTCCTTTATTCTAAGCCTTTCTGTTCTGGAGGGGACACTATCGATGGTTCATTTTTTAAGCGCTTTAAGACCTCATTTCTTTGCTGCTTCTTTTTCCTAATGGGGTGGAACATCAGACAAGAAAAATGACAACAACACAGGAAAAAAGGGGTTGTACAAACTGTGACAATCATCCCACTTATTTATTCATCTATTTCTTGGAAATTATTTTTCAATCGTTGAAAATGAAGGAAGAATTAACTGTCTCACTGTCTTCACAGTGAGACAGTCTCATAAGGCATATCAGGTCTGTTGCTGTCTACTATGGGGGCTTTCCTAACCCTACTAGTGAGCACCAAACAAACAAACTTCGGAGTCCATGACCTTGTTGGAAACCAGACTGAGGGGTCTATCATTTCCCAACATCCTCCTGCTGCTGCCGTGGACAATGTTGAAATCTACTGAAATGCTGTTTCCTCTGACTTATTACAACTACACTGTGGAGGGAGAAATGTCACTGACACAGTGAGGGTCTGAGTTTTTTTTCCTTCATGTTTTAATGTGCTGAAAGACTCCAAGCTCAAACTGAAGTGGTTCTCAGAAGGATCATTCTAAAAAGGTCACCTTACAGCCTTCAGTGAAGTCAGTCAAGTGCCACTACAATCTTGGCCTATAGCAATGCCAGATTCTGCTGCACCTTCCGTTTATTAAAGTTAACTTGGACCACAAAGTTGCCTAAATTAGATGAGAATAAGTCTTGATCTTATTTTTCAGTGAGTCCTCCAGAACTTTCTCTGACACGTAAAGCATCTCATTCGTCACATTACTTTGGAAATGCATCATGTATGTTAAAAAGTTGAAATGCTACAACAGCAAAGTGATAAACATGAACATGTGCTTTGTAAAACATCCATTAATCTGGACACTTGGCTGGTGGACAGAAGGAAAAACTATGGTGTAGGAGTCTTGTACAGGACTACTAATGCTATGGCTACAGGCTGAAAAAACAGTTAAGTAGTCAATGTTACAGAAGATACTGTGAGATTTCTCAAACGCTTTTAGTACAGTCTTTCAAAATACCTACAGGGGATCCACACAAGAGGTTTGGGGGGGGTGTTGCAAGATGAAAACTTCATGACGTTTCCTTTGAGAAGATGGAAAGGGGTACAAAGGCCAGCCCACATCAGTAAACATATTCTGAGGTATTCTGGAGGAGAAGCTGGCCCTTTATTCTTCATCAGGGTCCTCTGTGAGACGGTCTATGGGAGGAAACAAAGTGGTTTGCTTCATCTAGACCCTTTCTAGGGCTGTTTTTTGGAGGCTCTGTTTTAGGGAACTTCAAAGCCCTTTTTTAAAATGGAGGGGGTGGGATCCTGGGCTATGTTAAGTGAGAGACTTGAAGAGACAGCTGTAGGTGTGAAGTCTGAATGGAGGCATCACAGATAGTAAAATGTACTGCAAAGAGATTCCTGGAAGGGTATTTGTATTACAACTGGTGTACACATTGATTAACCAATGCTTGAACCACCAACATTGGATAAATAGCATACTGGATGGTGGTTTGGTTCCAGAACTGGAAATCCCAAATACCAGATCCAGTGCTAGAGGGTTGCACAATGGGAACACTGATGCCAGGAATGCTGGTGTCAAAAACACTGGCGCCAAGACAGTGTAAATATGCAATGGAATGACTACAGTAAAAAGTACCATGTCAGAAGCATCAACAGCAGAAAACACTATGTTAGAGGATCTAATGTTGGTAAGGATAGCAGCAATGCTGGTAGAGCTGCTGCTGGAGTTGGCAGCCAGTGTGGGAGACAATGATGCTATAAAGAATGAGGTTCTACAGAGAATCAGAGCTGAAAGAACAGGACACATTATGTTACCTAACCTATAATCAGTGAAGAGCTTCCACCAGGCTATCATACTTTATCATACTCAGTACTAAGATAAACAGGAGATTGGCTACATGAATTGGCATTTTGGATATGGACTGAAGAGATGGGGCCTGATCACCTATAAAAGTGTGATTAATAGACTGAAAACTATTACAGATGGGATGGAATTTTCACTGTACTACCCAATGAAAGAAGAGAAGATTTCTTGATGAGTTTGAGATAAGACTGCCCTGACTAATACAGCTAAAAGCAGCTGTCACAGAGAATGGAGGCGGTGCCCCTGAAGAAAGTTTATTTTTTGACAACACTTTATTTGGCATTTTTTTTTTTTTTTTTTTTTTTATAGAAAAGGAGTAAGTTTGAGAACACTGTATATATCCAAACTGTAAGTGGAACCCAGAGGTTAATAAGAATGTCACTACACTTGTACAATGGACAAAGTGTTGTTAACCAAGAAGGCCTGCAAGTGCCCTCCTACAAGTATGGTTAAAAGTTTCACTGAAGCCAAGACAAATGCAGTAAATTGAAACCATATAGGAACCAGAGGCAATAAAGGCAGCCATCAGCAAGTAGAATGGCCTGATCACAAACTCAATTCTGAAACAAGAATAAGGACTTTGAAAGGAAAGACATAGCCAGGACAGTCTTATATGAAATAGCTGAGGCAGAAATCGAGAGAAAAGACACCAAATGAAAGTCCTCACAATGTCAAATAATGAAAGAGAAGAGAAAAATACATATTGCGTTTCGACAAAGAAGCACAAACCAAACAGGTTTCTTTCGATGCAGATAGGGTCATTTTTTCCGACTAGTACAGAACAACTTGGTGGAGAGAAGAGGGGGACAGAAAAAGAGAGAAGACAGAGACAGATGCATGATAGGAAAGGAAGTGTGGGACAGAGTGAGAAAGTTTTATCTGTCGAGTGGTTGTAATGGCTGTGTTGTAAAGTGCTAGAGGTTACTGAAGACTGACATCTTCTAATCAGATCTGTTATCAAGTCTGGAGTGAAAAAGAACTCTTAAAAGTGTTAAAGCGAATGAAAGGATGGAGATATTCTTTATTTTTTGGGAATTCACATTAATGCACGCACACACACACAAACACAGACATACAGGCATGCGTGTGTGCTACTTTGCCTTATGATACACAATGTATTATTTTTGCTTAAGAATCTGGTTGCATTTTTTAAGAACCTGGTTGGAATAGGTTTTGTAGTGCCTTTTACCTGAAATCAACTGCTATGGGGTCTCTTTTCTTATATCCTATGTAATTACTTCAGTGGAGGGACAGTAGCCAAACTGACCAAAAATACAATTAGTGCTGGTAGCATAGATTAATCAGCCTAAAACATCATATCACTTAAGGTACTTGCAAGTAAATTCCACAGCAATGTGTCAGAATATATAACTCAACTATGTCAAAAATATTTGAGAATGTGCATATAAAATTCCTTACCCTGATCTCCATATGTGTACGGCACATGGTACTGTGGGATGTACTGTGAAGCAAGATCGGTGGCTCCTGTCACTGGTGAGTACACAGGTCTTTGATGAGGAGCAGGCAGCATTGATGGAAGAGGAATGAAGCCAGGCAACGTAGGATGCACTGATGGGTGATTACTAGGGTGGAATTCTGGTGCTTGTGGTATCACTAGTACTCGTCGAACACCATTGTCTTCAATAACCTGCACAGCTCAGGACAAAAAGCCACTATTAGTTCAAATTAAGACTTCTTAAAGCAAACAGCACTGGTCATGTTTTATGCATCCAGCCTAAAATGTCAACATTCCTTCGCACAATAACTTAACAGATATGGTTTTGATCACTTAAAGCTTTTATGTAAAGTAATGCAGTCTGCAACACAATTCAAAATAGTACAAGTACAATAAATGAAAGGTTGTTTTTCAAGGTGATTAATAAAATCATAAACATGGTAGCCAAAATGGCAGTATTTTCTTATTAGCCCTGTTACGATTAAAAAACAGTTTTATTTTACACAACACCTTGAAATGATTATGTAATCACAGTTAGAGATATACAAAATGAAAACAATATACAAAAAAAATTAATACTTTTAAGGAATAAGTCTCTTGCACGTCTTGCTTGCTTGTAAAAAATGCGTCACTCAAATAGGTTACAAGAAGGAAAGGATACTCCGCTTCATTGAGATAAGAAAGACATTTACCTAGTTCTGTTTAACTGTCTAAACATACTGCAACAGATTATTCTGAAACTTAAAAAGTGGGTCTGTCCTTTGAGACTGCAAATACCAAAGCAACTGCAGACCCAGACATGCTATCATTACTATCCTTAAAATGAAATTTACGCTTAGAAATAAAAATAAACGTTTTGTAAAACTAACTCTAATGCAGCATCTTAACTAAACTGACAGGTAGCCAGGGCGTAGGAATGACTTCCTCCCTGTTTACATACCATATCACTGTAGAACATTCCATTAGTATCTTTATTGCTCTCTGGTATTAGGTCTTTCTCAATAAGCTTTCAAGGCCAAACTAACTGCCATCACCTCCTTTCACTGATGTGTGGAGCTGCCTGGTGTTTATTCTAGGCACGTTGGACTTGTCCTAGGTGTGTTCCTCAAGCCATACTTGAGCTGTCTGCATTTAGGGTTTGGATCATTTCTGCGAACTGGAAGCGGGCTCCTGGACTGGCTATGACACTCTCCTCCCACTAAAGTTGTTCTTTTCAAGCATGGTAGGAGGGGAATTGGTGCTTCTAGAGACTGCTGGTTTTGGGACCAGCAATTTTTTTTTCTTTTAAGGGACCATTCTAATTTCCTTGTGCACTTTTACAAATGGAACCATTAGAATACAAGAAGCCATGTAAGCTGGGAACCTTATAAATTCCTTGCAGTAGTGGTCTGTTTGCTGCACAGATGGTGCATGACGTACTTTTGAGAGGGACAAAAGCTAGTTCTCACGTAGAAAGGTCTTCTGTTGTACCAAGTCTAGGTCTGCCCCCAAAAGGTAACCCTGGTGAAGAGTTAGTTGCGACTTCTACACACTGAGGGTGAAACCCACCTTCTAGAAACAATCCATTGTGATTTGCATGGTTATCAGACGTTTTGCTGAAGATGATGCATGGATTAGGCAATTGTCTTAAGTATGGGTAGATATGGACCCCAAACTAAAAAATACGCCAGGAGCAGAGTTCCAAAATACGATTCAACATCAAATAAATTGACCAAGACAATTTATTGAGCATGTTCATCCACAAAATAGAATGGACATCTTCAGAATGAGTCAAACAATAGCACACCCCCTTTATATATAACTACCCATCAATCAGTTAAAGAAAATTAATTAAAATCACAATCGCCTTAACACCACCACCACTGATCCAAAGCACACCCTAAAAACCTTTCAAATATATTTTAAAACACTTAAAACATTTGTTAATCAAATAACGTTGTTAAAACATCATAATTTACACAATCGTAAATTAAGTAAGGGCTGAAAAAGAAGTTATGCACTCACCATAACATTCCATGTGAGTTGTTCCATCTCGCCTTCATTCATCACTGATGGGTTCGGAGCCGATCCTCGGCTCCAACATGGCCGACTAGCAAGCTCAAAGTTCTCCAGTAGCTCGAGACCCCACCCCTTATCCCATAATGCACTGCTGGAATTACCTCAGATCTTGTTTGCTGCGTACCATATAATAGTACAATAATTATTCTGCCTAGGAATGAATACGCATTGAAAAACCAGGATGAAGACAGCCTCCAGGTCAACTGTCAGCCAGGAGGGGGAAGGAGGGAGGAACGTGAGAATGAAAGCAAGATGGAACGTTATGGTGAGTACATAACTTATTTATGTGAAGTTGTTCAATCTCGCCGTTCATTCATCACTGATGGGTAGCGTCCCTAGCACCCTGATCTTGGGTGGCTCACGGGGCTCACGGAAGTACACTCTGCAGAACCGTAGAACCAAATGAAACCCTGTCCCTGGAGGCCTCATCCACTTTGCAATGAGTTATAAAAGTGTGAGGTTTAGACCAGGTGGCTGCTGCACAGATGTTATCCAAAGGCAATTTGGCTTGAAAGGCTGACGAGGTAGGAACTGCTTTGGTTGAATGAGCCTTTACCTTACTAGACATGGACATATTATGACAAGCATATGTATAGGTGATGCAATCTGACAGACACTTAGACAGGGTTGTTTTAGCAACTGGTTTACCTTTCCTGGTCTCAGAAAAAGGACAAAAAGAGCTGATCTGATTTCCTAATGTCTTTGGTTCTGTCCAAATAAAATCTAAGTTGTCTATGAACATCGAGTTTATGCAACATATATTCCAATTTGTTGGTATGATTAGGGAAGAAAATAGGCAACTGAATGACTTGATTAATGTTAACCTCAGAACATACTTTGGGCAGAAAGGATGGATTAGTCCTGAGAGATACTCTGTCAGTATGGAAGACCATGTAAGAGGGCTTGACGGAAAGGGCTTGGCGCTCCGACACTCTACGGGCTGAAGTGACAGCTACTAAGAAGATAGTTTTCCATGACAAGAATTTTAGTTCACAAGATGATGCAGGCTCAAAGGGGGGAAGAATGATACAAGATAACATAAAATTAAAATTCCAGGGGGAATAAGGTGTCTTCACTGGAGGCCTTATGTGAAAGGAACCTTTTAGAAAAGCCTTAGACAACTGGTGAGCCACAATATTCAAACCATCAATTCCTAGATGGAAATTAGATATAGCAGCTAATTGTATTCGTACCGTAGTTGCCGCTGCTCCTTTGTTGAAGATTTCTCTCAAGAATTGTAAGACAGAAGACAATGTGGCTTGATAAGGGTCAATGTTGTGGGAAGAAGTCCAAATGGAAAATCTCTTCCACTTACAATTTTCTGGTGGAAGGTTTGTAGGAAGCCAACAAAATCTGGCTAGTGTCATGGGAAAGATTATAGAGCTTGGCTATGCAGGGAATTGGAGCAGCCAAGCAGTTAGCTTCAGTGTCTGCAATGACGGATGAAGATCCCTTGATGGATGTGTCAAATCCAGAACTGGGTCCAGGATCCATGGATCTTCCAGAAAATGATGGCAAAGAAACGGGAACCAAATCTGCCAAGGCCAATGAGGGGCTATGAGGATGATTGTCCGTCCCAGCGACTTTGCTTTCTGTAAGAATTTGGATATCAGGGGAATTAGTGGAAATGCATAAAGGAGACCCGGGGTTCAATCGTGGACAAGAGCACCCCTCTAGGAGTGACCTGGCGTGGGAATTAGGGCAAAATAGCTTCTTCATTTGTTGTTGATGTGACTGGCAAAGAGGTCGCAGGAAGGTTGGCCCCATTTGCGGAAGATCCTGTCCACAATCTTTTGTTTGAGGGACCATTCGTGGGGCAACAAGATTGCACTGCTCAGTCTGTCCGCTATTACGTTGGATTTGCCCGGGATGTGCGTTGCCAACAGAAAGCGCTGGGATGAAAGTGCCCACTGCCATACTCTGAGGGCTTCTTGGCAAAGGGGATAAGAATTGGTCCCGCTTTGTTTGTTCAGATACCAGACCACTGACATGTTGTCTATCTGTATTGCAATTGTCCCTAGAGGAAGAGAGTCCTGAAAGTATTGCAACGCTAGAAGTACTGCTCATCTCCAGGACATTGACATACAGATGTGATTCTTGATCTGTCCATGTGCTTTGGGCAGTCTTTCCCTGAAATAGCCCCCCCACCCCCACCCTATCAGGGATGCGTCCATGGTCACAGTGGCAACTGGAGGGGGAAGCATGAAAGGACGTCCTATTGTGACATGAAGAGACATCAACCACCACTGAAGATCCTTCTTGCAGGAATTTATCAGGATCATGTGACTCATTGGAAGTTCTTGGTAAGACCATTGCGTGAATAGAAGCCATTGAAGGATTCTCATACGCATCCTTGCTAATGGGATTGCTAGAATAGCTGCCACCATCAATCCTAGAACTTTCAATACCTCTGCTGCTGGTGCTCTGTCTGTTCTTTGATATTAGGGACAAGATGTGTTGGTGAAGAATAGAGATTCTTTCTGGAGGATGGCGGAGAGTGGTGGTTGATGTGTCTAGTTCTGTCCCTATAAAAACAATATGCTGCGATGGCAACAAGGCAGACTTTTCAAAGTTGACTGTAATGCTTAGCTGATCGTAGAGTGTCAGAGTAGCCTCTCTTGCTTGAAGAAGTTGATGCCTGGTGGTGACGGAAAGGAGCCAATTGTCTAGATATGGAAACACCTGGAATCCTAGATGCCTCAGGTGAGCCATGACTACTTCCATGCACTTGGTGAACACTCTTGGGGCTGTAGTGAGACCAAAGGGTAGCGCTCGGAATTGATAATGATTGGCTCCCAGCCGGAAACGCAGGTGATCTCTGGATGGTCTGGCCATCTTAATGTGGTAGTACGCATCCTTGAGATCAATCGAGCACATCCAATTGTCCTTCCCCAACAAGGGGAGTATGGACTGTAGCATGACCATTTGGAACTTCTCTTTTCTCACAAATTGGTTGAGTCTGCTGAGATCCAAAATGGGTCTCCAGTCCCCTGTTTTCTTTGGAACCAAAAAGAACCTTGAGTAAGTTCCGAATCCTGTCTGGTCTGCTGGGACTGGCTGGATGACTTTTTTCTAGCAATTAGCATACCTCTATTGCTGCTTGTCCCATGTGACTGGGTGGAACATCCGGGATTTTTTTGACGGGAAGAGGCTGGGTGGAGAATGATATGAAATACTCTCTGGAAACGATACTTTGCACTCAACTGTCATTTGTTATATTTAGCCAGGCTTTGGGGTACAAAGATAAGTGACCCCCGACTGCCTCCAGAGTAGGACAGCCGGGCCTCCCTTCAGAAGTGCTGGTAGGACTGACCAGAGAAGTGATCTCTGTCATCCTGATGTTGCAGACCCTACCTGCCGCGAGGGCAGCATCTTCCAATGAAACCCCCTCCTCTGCCTCTGAAGGGGGGACTCTCCACGTGTGTCTTGAAAGGCTCCTTGGGCTTTCCAGAACCAAATCTTTCCTCCCCTCTGACCTTTGGGAAAGGGTCGAGTGGGGGTGGAAAAACGGACTCCGACAGCAGACAGAGTCTTTCCTTCTTGCCCACACCTGGTCAAAGTCTCCTTCATCTTTGGCCCAAACAAAGATGAGCCGTCAAATGGGGTATTAGTAAAAGAAGACTTGAAGGGTTCCGCGAAGGAACAGAGTCACATCCAGGTATGCCTACGGAGAGCGATTCCAGTACCTGTGGCTCTACTTGAACCATCAGCTGCGTATGATACGAGACGCATGGACGAGTTGACTATTGAAATGAGGGTAGAGAGCTGAGTGGCAATCTTGTCAGATACACTTGAAGCTACAGCACTCTGAAGAGTATCTCCCAACTCCTTAAGGAGATTTCTCTGCAGTCTGGTAAAATGTGTCAAGTAGTTCAGTGATCTGAGTGAGAAAGTCGATGAACTGAACATGCGTTTCCCATATCTATCCATGATCCTAGATTCTCTGTTAGGAGGCTGGATATGTGAAGTCTCAGACATTTCCTTTTTGGTGGCTGCCGCCACCACCATGGCATCAACAGGGACTCCCTTGGTCAAAAAGGACTTATTCACAGGGGCTGAAATAAACGTATTAGGCCTCCTAGGAACAGGTTCCATAGATTCTGGAGACTCCCATGCCATACGAGAGACCAGACCCATAAGTTCATCGTAGGGTGAAGATACCCAAGAGGTGGAAGGTTGAGACCCAAACGCCTTCAGGAGAATAGACTCGTCCTCAGTAGGGCTCTTGGACTGCCAATCACCCCTCTGCCTAAGGATTTCAAGAATCTCCACAAAGGAGATGTCCTCAGAGGGGGATCTGGGGGACCCTTCTGATTCATCCAGGTCAGTGTCCAATGTGATGGACTCCTGAGGGGAGTCCAAATGCCTCTTCTTGCATAATCTCTTCCTGGGAACCTCTTCAGGGGGAACTTCTAGAGAGGTCTCAGAAGAGCAGGAAGCGCCCTGTGGGGCTACCTGAGGCTCTGGGTCTCTACGCTTGGGAGGACCGGAGGAAACAGAAACAGACACACGCACTTTAGGGGAAGAGGAGGCCAGACCTTGAGATGAGGAAGTCTTGGGAGACAACACTCGCCTCATGGCATCAAATGCACCTTGGCTCCGATGAGAAGGAGTTGATGGCTCCCATGGAGCCGTGATCTCCTCCCGCACCGAAGCCATGGGCTACGAGCCAGAGGTAGGAGCCGAGCTCACCCGACCCCAGGCCCCAAGAGGAAGAGTCGGCACCAAGCCTGTGCGGCTATCCTCCCTGGACCCGTCCGGAGCGTGTCGGCTCCTAGAGTCCCCGGTCGGCGCTGAGAACATCCAAGCAGATGGAGCCAATGACACTGGAGCAGGTATCGGCTCCAAGGGATCCACAATCATCAGGTCGGCCTCCTCCGGCACCGAAGGTCTGGTATGGCTCGGAGGAGGAGCCGACAATTCAAAGGTAGTGGTCTTCGGCTCCGACGGTTGTGTCTGAGCTGACAGTAATTTAATTAGGCCTGGTGCCTTTAAGAGTTTCTGAACCAGCCGGTCCATATCCAGATCAGATAGTCTGACAGAGGACCTGGAAGAGTGGACAGATGGAGCCGACTGAAGCAATATGGAAGGATGTTTTTTGGCAACCGGTTCCAAAGCCGTGTTAAAACAGCAGACTGTCGGCTCCAAGGGCAGTGGAGCCGAAGTCACCACACTCTCTGACCTCTTTCCTTTCTTGGATCTAGAATCAGTGGAAGACTTAGAAGATTTAGATGATTTACTGGCTCCATCCTGGTCAGACAATGCCTCAGAAAAGGGGTGTTTAATGAAACCCCTATCAATCAATTTCCTCTTTCTTTCAGCTAACACTGTTGTGGAAAAGGAATGACATATGCTGCAAGAATCTTGCAGATGTACCTCACCCAAGCAGTAATTTTCTGTCTGCAGTCTGGGCATTTTTTAAACCCAGACTTTGGATGCTTGCTCTTATCTTCAGACATTACACAAGTCAAGCACACTGTTTAACTATTAGGTGTTTTAAACTAAGTAACTCACACAAACACACACACAGCCCAAAAAGGGCACTAACAACTAAATAACTACAAACAGTAATAAGAGATCCAAAACAAAAGTCCCAAAAGGGATCACTGACTAATCACTAATCCTAAGGCCAAAAGGCCGAAGGCAAGATAGATAATACTGAGGAAAGGCATATAAACACAGAAAAAAACTGCTATCTAGTATATCTGCTACTAAGAATAGAACAAGGGTATATAAAAAAGAAAAAAATATAACTTGCTGAAAGTTGAAAAACTCCCAATAAAGTCTTGAGCCAAGCTGGAAACCAAGAGATCTGTGCTGTGGCAAGCAAACTAGATCAGAGGTAATTCCAGCAGTGCATTACGGGATAAGGGGTGGGGTCTCAAGCTACTGGAGAACTTTGAGCTTGCTAGTCAGCCGTGTCGGAGCCGAGGTTCGGCTCCGAACCCATCAGTGATAAATGAACGGCGAGAGTGAACAACTCCACATTAGACATTTCTTTATTTATGTAGATATGGACCACATTTGTTCTGAAAGAGGCAATGACTCATGCCAGAGATTTGACAAATACTTTTGGTGCAGCAAATAAGCTAAACACCAAGTCACAAAACTGGTAGTGTGATTCCCCAACCTAAAACTGCTTGAATTTCCTGTCTTCCTGAAAGATAGGAACATGAATGTACGCATTCTTCAACTCCAGATTCGCCATCCAAGTTCCTGGAAAAATAAGGGGCAAGAGTATTGTGAAGTAATCATTCTTGGAGATTTCAACCTTAACTATGTAGAACCAAAATCCACTGATATGTCACAACTCCTGGTCAACTTAAGTCTTACCTAAATCAACTCTGAAGCCACCAGACCAATCCTTCAGTCCAATAGGTTCACAGATTTACAGGCGTGTACTAGGCTAATGGCCCTGGAGCCTTTACGAGCCTAGTCCACAGGATTACCCAAGCACTGTGCCCCCAACCTTAGCTCCCATTGCCTCTGTCGAGTAAAGCCATTGGAGTGATCCCTGGGGTGAAGCTTCTATTTCCCATCCACTCATCAAGATTTCTCTTGAAGAGGGCCAGTGAGGTACTCTGCTTGACATGTATGGGAAGTCTATTCCATAGCATGGGCAGTCTCTAGGTTATGAACCTGCTCCTCCAGCATATTCTGTTGCTGTGGTAATGAGGTTGGGGTCTCTGGAGTGTGTGGTGCAGAGGGATTGGGATTTCTGTAGATGTAGCATTTCTAACAGAACTAGGTCAGTCATGGCTTCGCAAGTCAAACAGAGATCACCTCTAAGTAGGCGATATGAGACAGAGAATAGTTGGGAGTTTTTTCAGTCTGTCCATACAGGAAAAATGTTTAAGGCCTAGGATCCTGTTTGAGAGGTACTTCTGCGGCCTCTCCAGTTGTTGCAGGTGTTTACTGAGGTACATGCCAAATGGGGCATTGTACTCAATGATTGGCCTTAATGAGGGAAGAGTAGATGGAGACAATGACCTATTTCTTCCTGGATGTAAAACCCTTAGTAATAAGATGTGCCACATAGAAGGACTTTTTGATCACAGTGGTAATGTGGTGGTCAAAAGAGAGGTTGCTGTCAACCTGTGTTCCCAGATCTCTTATAATGTCTTCTGTGTTCAGTGGACTACCATAGATGTGGTAATACATGGGAAAAGGGGATGATGACACATTTTCTGGCATTGAGCTTAAGGCAATGGTTCTGACATCAGTTGGTCTCAGTGAGGTCTTTCTGTAGGATGTCAACATCACTTGGGGAGTTAATAATAGCTCTTAACTTGCAATCGTCTGTGCACTTTGTCAGCCAGAGTCCCTTCGTGTTGGCCTGGACTTCAGAATCAGAATTCAAACAGCATAGGGCCCAGAACCAAACCCTGTGGGACTCCACTCGTGACTGGTCTGCAGTCTGACTTGGAGTCAGCTACTTTCACACTGTGGGATCCAACTGTGAGCCAGTTTGCAACCCACCTAGTGATACAGGGTTGATGCCTAGCTTAGTGAGTTTTTCTAAGATTCCCGAGTGGGGAATGGTATCAAAGGCCTTGGCCAGATCAAGGTAGGCTGTGTGAACCACTTTGCCTTCATCCACAGCTCTGGTGACTGACTCAAAGAAGTTGACCAAGTTGAGCAGGCATAATCTACCCTTCACAAAACCAAACTGTGTGGGATCCAGAGTTTGGAGATTCCCTATATCCTTGATTATTAGGTCCATGATGATGCGTTCCATAGCTTTGCATATCAGACTCATCAGGCTAATGGGGCAATAGTTCCCAGGGCCTGTAGTTGCTCCTCCTTTGTGGAGAGGGATGACTGTAGCAGTGTGCCATTCGTTAGGGACTAAGCCTGAGGTGAGGCTGTGACTGAGCAGGGCACAAAGGTGAGGTGCCAGTTCACTCTCTAGTTCATGTAGTACACAGCCAGGGATATTGTCAGGTCCCATAGAAGCTGTATTCTTGGCCTTGGACAGTGCTGTTTTAACCTGTGCAGCAGTAATACTGGGTGCCTGACAATCTACTGGTATTGTGACTGGTCCTTTGGGGGGGTAAAGTTGGCACTGAATCTGTCGGCCGATATACTGGCAATATTTGTTAGCTATGTATAGGAGGTACCATTGTACAGTATCTCAGAGCAAATCTGGGTATTGCCATGGAGATTCGTTACATAACTATAGAAGACCTTGTGGTTGTCTTTACTATCTGCTGCAATTCTGTTTTCATAGCTAGCTTTAGAGGATAAATAGACACACCCTACTAGATTGTGTAACAACTAATAATCCTACAATGACATCTAACCTCACCATATATGCCTCTTCCTTCAGTGATCACTGTCCTACAACTTTCATAACACATTATGTCACATTAAAATATAAACCTAAATTTATCAACTTCAGACTTAAAACCATTCAGAATATTGCTAACCTTAAAAAAAAAATCTTGCCACCACAGATTTGTCTCACTTACTTGCCACAAAAGACCCCAAGAAGAAGTTAACAATCTTAGCAATACTATACTGCACTTGCAAAATAAATTATTTCCTTTAATACAAAGGCCACTGTGACCTCGATAAAATGACTGGGTATCTAACAAACCCAAAACACCCTCCTCAAATTATGTTATAAAGCATGGCACAACTGGAAATGCAACCCCTCCACAGATTTCAGAATCAAATGTATCTCACTACGAAACTACCACCAAAACAAACAAATCTCACTTCTAACCAAACCTAAAAGATTCTGAAGAAAAATCAACTTGTTGGCTAGTGAAAAAATGCAATACATCTCCACTCCTCTGAACCCCTCTAAAACCACCAGATACAAACTCTCATGCAATGTCTTCCTCAATGAGTTCAGCAACCTGCCAAACATCAACAACATAATCCTACCACTCCCACAGCCATCTTCTTTCCCCTTTACATTTCACTATTCCACTTCAAAAAGATTAGAACCAAAGAGACTGAAGTACAACTGGACCAAATACAAACAGATACTCTCCAGGCTCAGATAACCTAGCCCATTTCATTCACCTTTTTAAGTAATTCATCTCCCACCCTCTCACTCATATATACAACCTCTGCTTAACTAATAAGACTGTGCCTCAGACATACAAAACAGCAATACTCACTCCTACTCCAAAACTACTCAAGGCAACTACTGATTTGCAATTCCGTCTTCTCCCAATACTTTCCACTTTAGGTAAAATACTAGAAAAAAATTATCTACAACCACACTACATCAATACCATATTCTTTCCAGGAAGAAACATGGATTCTGGTTTGGACACATCACTGCAACAGCTCTCTGCTCCCTCACATATGACAAACTAGCCAATATTGACAAAGGCACTCTGACAGGAGCAGTCTTTATTGACCTCACAAAAGCTTTTGATCTAACTTACCATAACTTACTATTTGACAAATTAACTAAAATGGGCATTAGTGACGATGCAAAATCTTGGTTTGTAGACTTCCTCATCAATACCTCTTTCAAGATAAAAGCAGGCACCCCTTCCTCTGAAACAGCTCCTCTAATGAAAAGAGTCCCCCAGGATTCTACTTTAGCTCTTCTATTTTTCATGTATCGTTGTTGCCTCACAGCAAGAGGTTCTCCCGTTCGATTCTTGGCTGGAGCGCCTTCTGTGTGGAGTCTGCATGTCCTTCCCACGGTCGAGCTGCGTTTGAAAGACATGTGTGAATGGGTGTGCCTTCGTTGAAGGTTGGGCATCGAGCTGGCACCTCGGCACCGTAAAAATCTACTGCCAATCATTAGCGGACCGGAGGTCCGCTGTGGCGACCCCTAACCAGGAAAAGCTGAAAGAAGAACATCAACTAATTCCCATCTGATTATCCTCATATACCTCTAATTCTTCATGCAGATGACATGGTCATCTACAGATCAAACAAATCCCAGTCTATTACACAAAATCAGCTCCAAGATGACCTCCAAACTCTCAATCAGTGGATAATAGCTCAGACACTTATAGACTAGAAAGTCATACAGAGTTCCTCAAAAGCAAAAGCAATGGCATTTGCAACCAACCAAAAAAACAGCCAAATCACCCAGCTTCCTTAATATTAAAGAAAGATATTACCACCACCACCACAGAAACTATCACATCCTTCAAATACCTTGGCATTTGCAGAGACCAGTCTCTTAACTTTCAACTACACATTCAAAACATACAAAAAGATCAACATACTACTGTCATGGGCAAGCAAGCAATAACCTCATCTGTCCAAGCCAACCAAAGCTGCCATAGGCAAAGCAATACTCATCTTGAATATGGACTACACATTATAGCTGCAACCTCAATGAAAACCGTCACAATTTCACAAACCATCTCCAATAAAATCTGCCAGCTCATTACTAACTCCCCCAGTAATGACCACCACTGCCTAACTTTCACCAAGGTAAATGGTTTCCAGAGATCCAACCTCCTACTAGGATCACTTATTCACAAAGCCATTTCTCCTGAGACACTTTCCCCTTTCACTTAAACTTTTCACCAAAACCCCCAGATATAACTTCAGGGTTATCTCTCAATCGCAACCCACTCTAATTCCAAAAAGTAAACTATACTGCACTGACCGTGCATTTTCCATCCTAGCACCTAAATTATGGGACTCTATTCCTCTCTCAATCTGAGACATCCAAAAGTACTCGGAGTTTAGACAATAACTCAAGGAGCAGCTCTTCAGCTGTACTCTGGTAATGTTACATAAACCCTGCAGCTCTCTCATACACCCCTTTATCCCTGTTTCATCCTTCTCTAATATTTTTAACACCTTATTTACTGCTTTTTATTCATCTTATTTCCGTCTTCTCTTTGCATCTCTCACACTTCTCCTTTCTACTCCTCTTCCCTGACTTCTCCCATGGTATCCTTTCTTGCAACTATTCTCACTTGCCTCTTCTGTTGTTATGTCTCCTACATAATAATATGCTGTATATCCCTGTAGCATAAGCCATCACAGACATTACGGCTACATCTTATCCTTAAAGTTCTAAGAATAATTCCAATTTCCCTCTATGTTTTGACATTAACTGCTTCTTGAACCAAATGTTGTAGCATATTCTTACATCTATAAATATGTAAATATATTCGTTTTTTGCATATCTTTGTATTTGCAAATATGTTTTATTAATTTCTTATGTGATCCTATTCACCTGGGCTGTGCCTGCAAATAGTCCACTGAGATCAGTGCACTACCCTGATAAATAAATATATAAATAAAATAAAAAGGATTAAACATTTAAATTTTAGTAATACCAGGAATTTGTTAAGTTTTGAAAGATCCAGTGCAGATGTTCATGTTCCTTCTTTTCTGGGTACTAAGAGAAGGCTGGAGTAGAATCCGGTGCCTGCTTCTGATGCAAGGATTGGGTGGACAGAGCCCTGTTGCAGCACATTCTCCAAGACAGGTGGAATCAACTTATTTTTCTGATTTGAAGAGGTGGGATTTTGCAAAACTGTAGAGAAGCTGTTTCTAATTATCTGCAGTACTCATTTATCCTGGGTGATCTGCTCCCAATGACTGAAGGAGGTGATGAGCTTCTGCCCCAGGAAAGTAGGAAGGATAGGGTTAGGATGAGAATTTGAAGGGTAGGGGAGTTGCTGAGCACAGTCAAAGCTACTCTCTAGAGGGGCTGGGTATTTGGACCCTCAGGTATGTGTTACTAGTTGAGTTGTCACTTTCTTTGATACCTAGAACCTTTCCCCTATGGAGATTGTCATTTTCCTGTTTTGGGGGAAGGAACAAGCTTTGCTAGATCATTTTGGTTGTAACTGGGGATAGGAGAAAGACAGAATTCCTTTACCAACATCATTTCTTTCTCCTTCTTGTACAGTGTCTCAAACACCTTTTTAATTAGGGGCCTACAGAAAAACTCCTCATCTAAACGGGCATTAAGAGCCTCAGCTTTAACTTGGTCTGAAAGGGGTTATGTCCTCAGTCAGGCACGTCTCCTTGTGTCGGCTCCTGTAGCAGCCACCCTACATGATATACTCAATGCATCATAGGCACGTTGTAGTAGATGTCTGGAAACCTACAGTAGTACTATATTGCACAATTTCTGGATATCCCTCTGGAGACTTATCTTGTATCCCCTTTGCCTTAGCTTTTATTTGCTCCTGGACAGATTCAATATATTTGAGCCTACGGGACTGGCAGCTCAGAATTCTCATAGCTAGGGTGGCTGAGATATGTCTTCTTTCCAAATTGGACCACGAGTCTACTCTCCCTATCACTTGGAAAGGGTATCTTGACTGCAAGCCGAGATGAACAGTGGGTGGCTTCCTGAGCCATCACAGGTGGATCAGTCACTTGATTCTTATAAAGGTGCAACTCAAACACTCTAAGTGCAGTCAGACTTTCTGGTAGAAGGGGAAATGGAATCGGGCTGCAGTGATATATCAACACACTCTGCATCTAAGACTTCATGGACTGTAGGTATTCCTAGGGGGTCTAGGGGTATGGAGGTCCAAGAGCTTTGTATAATTAACATGGGCTTGAGAGAATTATATGAAGGGTATCCACAAAGGATAAATCTTCAGGGGCAAAGCTAAGGACACAGTGCCATAAGAGTCCGAATCTTTCTGATTTCTTTTTCAGGGGTGATTGGGTCAGTGGGCCAAGAACCCCCACTGAACCTTCAGGTCAAGGATCTCCCCAAATCTCGGGCAGTCAGGTGGTCTTCCCAATTGTCTAAATTTTTACTGAGGGGGAAGATACTTTGCACAGGCAAGTTTCTCTTCACCTTCTGCCACAGAAGAATCTGAATTTCCCTGAGAGAAGTCCTTTTTTCTTTTTCTAGGGGAGGATCCTAGCATATTTTACCTTTCCAGGGTGGGCTGCCTGGATGTCATGAAATCCATAAAGCCTTGTGCAAGCCTGTCTAGGTCCTATTGGAAGACCTGGGATGAGGAGAAAATGGATCTGGGCAATACTGGCTATGGCTAACACACCTGTTTTTTGAGTTTTGGTGCCTTGGCCTTTGGAGCAGATGACAATGCCTCAGGTCACAGGAGGGCGGTCACAACCTCAATCCAGTTCCCAGGTAATTCCTCCTGAATTATTACCATGGGAATAATGCCCTCAACTTAGGTCAACAGAAATCTGGTGTCAACAGTCGTGGTCTACTTAGTGGATTCAAACTCAACTGACATTGGCCTGGTGTCAGCATGTGAAGACTGGACCATAGTCATGGTGGCTTCCAGTGGGGATAAGCCAGTAGCCTGTGGCCTAAAAGGAGCTAGGACCAGGGGTCTACAAAGGCAACTCACCTGAGTCAGTGGGCTCTAGACAAGGTGGAAAGTCAGACAGAGAGATGTCTTTGCCTTCCCACACATCCTTCTTTGCACATTTGTCTTTTCATTAGTTTCGGGACAACAGCCTAGGAATGGCAGACCCCATAGCATGCAAATGCTGAGCCCTATCTGATTCTAAATGCAACTGGGGAGATATGACCCTGTATTTAATGGTTTTGCAGTGATATGTAGCACAAAAAAGCAGTTTGGCACATTGAGATGAGGCCCTAAACCAAACAAGCAATAGGACTGGTAGTCTCAGTGAAGGATTTATTTGCACAGAATAAGCAATTGCTGACTTTTTAAAAAATTACCACAAAGGAAGGACAAAACTGCAGTAGACCATGTCCGTTAGCCAAAAAACAAATGAAATAAAAAGGAATAGACACGTTAAATAATTTTATAGAACAAAGCTTTTGGGTTTCCCCTTCTTCAGTGTATAAGCAAATGATTACAAAATCACTCAAATATTAAAACATGACACAACCTTACCAATCAGAACACTAAAACAATAGCATTTGATTAAATAATTAAATAACCAATTAATTAAGAATCAATGCAATATCATCTATTTCTTCTATAAAACATGCTTTAAACTAACCGTCCCATTCAAGCCTGGTATACTATCTGCATTTAATTCTAAAATCCATACAAGTTCAACATTTTCTAACTTGTTATTCATATTACCCCCTCTGATATTCTTATACAAACTTTTGATTACCCTACACTTAAAATGATGCTTGATCCCCTTCTCATGTACGTGCTAGGCCAAGGCATTTGCCTCTAAATTCCTGTTAGCAACTACTCTTCTGTTGCTTACATTTATTTTTTTGTTTTTGAAATGTCCTCTATTTCACATGGGCTGAGCCTGAAACTGATCGATACTGATCAATGCACAACCTCGCTAAACAAAATATAAATAAGTAAATCCTTCAAGCCAACTGATGACACTCATGTACAGAGTCTTGCACATCAAACTAACGATGAAGGAAAGAATTGAGGATGGCGGCAGTTGAAGTACCTTTATACTACTCACATCAGATGGCAAGGACATGCGCCAGCTGGAGATGGTGAAATACTCTGGTTATTGGGTTATCCATAGGTTTCAGCATGGCAAAAGTCCAAATACTAAGTACTGCAACATTGATTACGATGGACATCTATACAGCTGCAAGGGGAACCACCCAAGAAGTTGGAGAGGTGAAGTCTAAAGCCTACTGCAGGATTTCTTTTTCAGGAGTGACTGGGTCAGTGGGCCAAGAACTACACTGAAGCTTCAGGTCAAGGATCTCCCCAAATCACGGGCAGTCAGGTGGTCTTCCCAATTGTCTAAATTTTTGTCTAAATATTTATCCAGGGTGGTGGCCTCTGTGGGGGGAGTCCAGATGCTTCCTCTTGCATCTTCTTTTCCTAGGCACACATGGACAGGCATTATTCAAGAGGGAAGAAAGAGGAATTTAACCAAGTACTGACTTGTCTCCATGGAGACTCCTCCCCGCTCTGCCTCTCTGGGACGAAGATAATGGGGTCAAACCCGCAAGCTGACTGTGTCACTGGGTGAGATAACATTGTCACTGAGTGCTCCAGAATATCCTCCCAACCTAAGGTTTGGTTCAGAGTTAAATCCTGTCTTTTGGCTATCAGTGACAAAAAATGTATACCAAAACTGCCAACTGACCCAAAAGCTTTGATGTGGAAGAAATTGGCTCTGAAAGGATCCATATGGTTCATGACACAGAGGTCACCATGAGTGCACAGGAAGGCTTTGGTGCTAAGAACTCAAAAGCTGAAGCAGCTGACACTAATAGTGATGAGGGTTAACAGGATGGAAGTGAGGACCTGAGTTCTACTGACTGTTGGCACTAACACACAAAAAAAAAAAATCAGCTGGTGCCAATACGATGGTTGATGATGATGTTGAACCTGGAGATGGTAGCCTGAACATCAGCTCAAATACCCAGCATCAGAAAAGGTCCTGGGGCACTAGCATCTGAAGTGGAGGGAATGGGGGACACAACACCTGCAAATTTCAGGGGGAACACAGGACACTTATTTCAGTTTGAGCTTTGACCAGCACCTTCATCACCTTCCCCCAGTTAATGTTGATAGCATTTGCTGAAGGCCTGCATTCTAAACACTTGGAGACAGGGATGGACTAGACAAGAATTAGACTCCAGCATCATCAGAATCACTGGCCCATTTTCACTAACCTTATACAATCTGGTTGCCCTAACAGTTTACAGGCCCAGGATATCAGAAAGATAAGTTATATAGGAGGCTGCACCAAGATTTAACAAGTATCTGGTCAACCCTGCCAGGAAAAAAAAATACAGAAAGTATCTGGTTGAACTTGCCATGAAGAAAAAAAAGCAGAAATGATCAGGTTGGCCCTGCCAGGAAAAAAATGAGAACTTACCTTAAAGTTTAAACACTAATCTGTTTGGATTGCCGATTTTCTCTTTGATCACTTGTCGCTCATCTCTAAACTCTCTTGCTTTCTCCCTCGCAGCTAAAGCATGGGAAGAGAACATGAGTGTAACAGGGCTAATCAGCAGCTGTATCATGCATGTACTCAAATTACGTGACAGGCTGCTGCCTTCACAGTCCGGTCAGCATCCTATTTCCTGGGGTTAAAACCGCAATGATTTCTGGGCATCTTCATTGATGTCTGCGGTCTTCCCAATCCAAACAGTCCAGAGACAAGAAAGATAGATTTTTAAGTGTACAATTTCAAACAGCACCAGCCCTTCTGGCATTTACCAGAACTGACAGATACCCAGTCTGCCCCTGCTTGGAAAGATCACAATTTAATAAGTTGTTATTCATACACTTCCTACGTGGCTCTGATACAAGACAATTCCAACTGAGAGCAAATTGCAGTAGCCCTTAAATCATGAGTTTGAGCTCTCGCAGCCACTTCCTCTTAAGAAGTGATATGGGATCCAGTGCTTAAAAGGAAAATATTTTAAACCGTTCCCTTTTTGTCCAGTTTGGGTGATGAGCATAGGTAGGGTAAGAGTTCCTTTAAAATTAGTTCATTGTTCCCGAAACTGAAGATTTTACATACGTTGCAGAGGACATCTAAATATTCGGATGACATGATTGACAGACCTCGATGCTTTGGCAGAGATGGCCTGCATCTGTCACCTCTGGGTTTCCGTGTACTGGCTAAGGCTCTTGCCAACCTTTTAGTGCCTTTTTTAAGTGGTGTTCCAAAGACCAAATTACCACTGCAACAGCTATAAATAAATGCACTCTGAGGGTCGTGCAGTGGTGTCACCATATTCATAAAGGATATGCATACCTCCAGACTAGTAGCCAAGCATACTGCATCTGAGATACATCAGGTACAACTAACATTGAGTAAGACGATGATCCAGGTCATAGCCTGCTATAGGTCCCCAACTATGTCCCTAGACTCTCACTCCACGTTCCTAAGCACCCTGGAATCTATCAAGGTCCAATCCAACACTCTCATACTAGAAGACTTCAGCTACCCCTCCATCAACTGGGAAAACTACTCAAGCACCAATACACTAGCCCAACGCTTCCTGGAATTCATCAATTCCAATGACCTGGACCAGCTCATTCTGACCCCCCACTAGAGGAAGCAACATCCTTGACCTGGTCATTACTAACATGGGCGACTGTTGCTCTACAGCAATAGTCAATCCCTCCCTGGTCAGATTTGAGCAAAACTAATCACCATGGAAATCCATATCTCACTCTCACCTGTCCCCCCCTGTAAAGGTAACCACCTTGAAAAACTTCTCCAAAGCTGACTTTGGGCTCCTGAAAACAGAGGTGGCCAACTTCACTGCACCCATGCCAATGGAAAACAGCTGCATGACTGCCGAATCATACACCAATGCACTGCACGAACATGTACATAAATGCATAGAACTAGCCATACATAACAGAACCAAGACGCTCTCCTCCAAGACAAGGAAGCCAATCTGGTGGTGCCCTGCTATTAATAAACTCTACAACAGAAGGAAGAAACTGTTGTAGAAAAAGGTGAAGTCCCAAGACTGGAAAAACTTCCTAATTAGCCTCAAGAAAAAGTTGAGATCCCTCATCAAATCCTCCAAAGCCTGCTATGAAGGCAGAATTGTGGCAGTCACTAAAAGCAATCACAAAGCCTTCTATAGTTATATCAACAACCTCTACGGCATTACCCAGATTCACTCTGAGTTACTGCACAATGGTACCTCCTATATTGAGCCAAAAGATATTGCCAACACACTGGCTGACCGATTCAGTGCCAACTTTACCCCCCCCCCCCCAAAGAACCAATCACAATACTGGAAGAATGCCAGGCACCCAGCATTACTGCAGCACAGGTTAAAGCTGCATTGTACAAGGCCAAGAATACAGCTTCTATGAGACCCAATAATATCCCTGGCTATGTTCTACATGAACTACAAAGCGAACTGGCATCACATCTGTGCGCTATGTTCAGTCACAGCCTCACCTCAGGCTTTGTCCCTACTGAATGGCGCACTGCTACAGTCACCCCTCTCAATAAAGGGGGAGTAACTACAGACCCTGGGAATTATCGCCCCATTAGCCTGACTAGTCTTACATGTAAAGCTATGGAGCGCATCACCATGGACCTGATTAACAAAGACATAGGAAATCTCCAAACTCTAGACCCCATGCAATTTGGCTTTGTGAAAGGGAGATCATGCCTGCTCAACCTGGTTGACTTCTTTGAGTCAGTCATTAAGGCTGTGGATGAAGGTAAGGCAGTGCATGCAGCCTACCTCTATCTGGCCAAGGCCTTTGATACCATTCCTCATTTGGGAACTATTGATAAACTCACCAAACTAGGTATCAATCCATATATCACTAGGTGGGTTGCAAATTGCCTCACAGACAGAACACACAGTGTGAAAGTAGCAGACTCCAAGTTAGACTGCCGACCAATCACAAGTGGAGTCGCACAGGGATCGGTCCTCGGTCCTCTCCTGTTCGGCATCTACTTCTCAGAAGTCCAGACTAACACAAAGGGATTCTGGCTGAACAAGTTCGCAGAAGACTGCAAGCTGGGAGCCATTATTAACTCCCCAAGTGATGCAGATATCCTACAAAAAGGCCTCAGTGAGACCAATGACTGGTGTCGAAAAGTACAGTTTTGTACCTACCATAAATGTAGATGTTCGAGTGTCTTCACTGCTGCAGTCATTACACTTGGAGTTATCCTGCCGTCAGGCGGTCCCGCAGTCGGACAGAGTTCCAAAGTCTTGGTCCGGCGTCGGTTGCTGTCTCTTCTTCCCTGACGTCAGTGCGCCAGGGGTATATAAATGCAGCCGACTCCATTTTCTTCCATTTTTCTTGCCCCAGATGTCAGGTGCCCCAAAAGGATAGGCAATACATATTGCTTACAAAACATACATAAGGTAAAAACATAACCTTTAGTAGCCAGCAAATACACCACATAAAAAGTATAGTGTAGAAAGATATAGATAAGACCCAGCTAATGAAGAGGGGAAGGCAGGTGGGGTAACCAGGACTGCAGCAGTGAAGACACTCGAACATCTACATTTACGGTAGGTACAAAACTGAACTATGTTCATCGAGTTTCACTGCTGCAGTCATTACACTTGGGAAGAATCCCAAAGCTGAGTTAGGGTGGCTGGTTCTAGAGAGGATTTGGTGTGGCTATGAGGCCCTGCAGCACTGCAGTGGTAAAGCCAGCTATGGATCTGGAGTAAAGAGGCAAGTGATAGTGTTTGGTAAAGGTGTGCACTGAACTCCAAGTTGCAGCTTCCAAAATGTCCTTGGTAGGTACTCCTCTAAGATAGGCAGTAAAAGTTGCAGTTGCCCTGGTGGAATGTGGTCTAATGTTAGATGGTACAGGCTTCCCATGCTGTGTGTAGCAGAACCGGATACAGTGTTCTATCCACTTTGAAATGGTCTGCTTTGAAATAGCCTTTCCCTGTGATCTTGCAGCATAGGATACAAACAATTGCTCAGTTTTCCTGAAAGCTTTTGTTTTGTCCAAGTAGAAGCGCAATTGTCTGTGTATGTCCAAGGAATGTAGAATTCTCTCCCCTTTATTCTGGGGGTTTGGATAAAATGTTGGCAAGTGAATAGTTTGCTTAAGAGCCGCACTGGGTACTACCTTAGGCATAAATGAAGGGTTTGTTCTTAAAGAAACCCTGTCTTGGTGAAAAATGATGAAGGGCTCCACTGCCATTAGTGCCTGTAGTTCTGAGACTCTTCGTGCTGAGGTTATTGTCAGTAGCAGGGCAGTTTTCCATGACATATATTTTATTTCTGCTGCATTGGCTGGTTCAAAAGGAGGTAAAGTGAGTTTTTCCAAGACAAAATTGAGACCCCAAGTAGGTGTTGGTGCTCTCCGGGGCGGTCTTATGTTTTTTGCCCCTCTGAGGTACTGCTTTGCAATGGATGAGAGAACATAGGAGGATCTGTGTTGTAATGAGCCGAGATGGCAGAAGCGTGGATCTTAATGGATGAGAAGGATGGTCCTTTGTCCAGCATCTCAGTTAAGTATTGTAGAATCTGAGGTATGTTAGGGACAATATGGTCAAGGCTTTGAGCCTGGTTCCAGGCACAGAATTTCTTCCACTTTTCTGAATAAGATTTCCTGGTGCTAGGCCTTCTGACCACCAAAATGATATCCATAACAGCTTTTGAGAGAGGTGTTGCCTGTTTGGCTAATGAATTTGCCATGCAGCCAGGGATACGGTTTTGAGCTGACTGTGTAGGATTTGATTGTTTTGTTGAGTCAGAAGGTGTGGAATTTGAGGCAAAATCCAAGGTGGGCCTTGAGCTAAGTTCTTTAAGATTGGGTACCAATGTTGGCATGGCCAGTCTGGAGCAATCAGAATTATCTGTGGTTTTTCTTGTCTGGCTTTTAGGAGAACCTTCGAAAGGAGAGGCACAGGAGGGAAGGCATAAACGTGTAGGCTTTTCCAGCTGAATGAAAGAGCATCCACTTTCCATGCTTGTGCGTGATAAGTCCTTGTGCATAATTTTTGCAGTTGGCAGTTCATTGGGGAGGCAAAGAGATCTATGTCCGAGCACCCCCATTTTTGCATTATCATGCTAAAAACTTGTGGATTTAATTTCCACTCATGAGGATCCATGATGTTTCTGCTTACGTCGTCTGCCAGAGTATTTTTCTTTCCTCGCAGGAATTCTGCTTGCAGATGTACTTGAGAAGTTAGAGCTGTGTTCCACAAGATCATGGCTTGTCTGCATAGGGGATAAGAATGAGTGCCCCCTTGCTTGCTTATGTACCACATTACTGTGGTGTTGTCCGTCTTTAATAATTGTCCTGGATGCAGAAGGTCCTTGAAAGCTGTTAGGGCATTTTGTACAGCCAACATCTCTTTTTGATTGATGTGTAGATGCATTTGGTCTGTGGTCCATTTGCCCTGAATACATTTTCCTGCCATGTGTGTTCCCCAAGCGTAATCCGAAGCATCTGTTGTTAAAGTCTGCCTGGCTGTGGGTAGTGTGAAAGGCTGACCCTTGTTGAGGTGACATGCCTGTGACCACCATCGAAACTCCTGTTGCAGGCAGGGAATAAGTGGTATTATCGTTTCCAAGCTGTGAGAGTGTTGATTCCAAACACTTTTTAGGTACCATTGTAACTTCCTCATATGCAGTCTGGCATATGGAATTAGAAGTATGCAGGATGCCATGAAGCCCAAGGCCTGCAAAATTTTTCTTGCAGGGAGTTGGGACTTTGTTGCCATCAATTTAAAATACTGAGTCAGTTGTCCTTGTTTGTCTGGTGTGAGATAAGCCATCTGGGCCATTGCATTTAAGCTGGCACCCAGGAATATTATTTCTTGTGAGGGCACTAGTTTTGACTTATTTTCGTTTACTGTGTACCCTAGGCAACTTAATAACTTTTTTACAAACGCCAGATGCTTTAGAAGAATGTCCTTGCTCTCTGCTTGAATCAAGCAGTCGTCCAGGTATGGATAAATTTGAATTCCTTTTTGTCTGCAAAATGCAATTACTGGTGCCAGGCACTTTGTGAAGACCCTGGGCGCAGTACATAAGCCAAAGGGCAATGCAGAGAATTGGTAGTGCATTGAACCAGCTATGAATCTGAGGTATCTTCTGCAATTTTGTCTGATAGGGACATGCATGTATGCCTCTTTGAGGTCCAAAGTAACAAGCCAAGCTTTCTTGCCCAACATGGGAAGGAGCTGTGGTAGTGTCAACATTTTGAATTTCGGAACATCCAGGTAAGTATTTAGAGTGAAAGGTCTAAAATGGGTTTCCAGGCTTTGTCCTTTCTGGGGACCAGGAAGAGTCTTGAGTAAAAACCTTGTCCTTGTTCCTGTTGTGGTACTTTTTGAATAGCTCTCATGTCCATGAGGGCTGTCATTTGTTTTTGTGCCTCTGCCCATTGATTTTGTGCAGGTCTGGCATTCCTTTTAGCCTTGGTAAAGTGTGAAAGTGGAACCTGTAACCTTGAGACACAATATTCAGCACCCATTTGTCCTGGGTGATTGATTGCCAGTTTTGTGAAAAAAGTGCTAATTTCCCCCCTAAGGGAGCTGCCAACAGGGTAGAGTTTGGCATTGGAAGGGGAAAGTCATTGAGATTGTTTCCTGTAAGGTTGTGACTTGTCCTCACCTCCTTTGGGTGTTGAAGCACCCCACTGTCGTGGTCTGTAAGATCCTTGGGGCTGAGATCGGCCTCTTGGGCATCTGTATCTGCCTCTTTGTGGCCTGTCTGACACTGGAAAGGACCAATTGTTTGTATGCCAATTTCTGCTAAATCTTGGTGGCTGTACCTGTAAGAAATCCTTCACTGTTTGCATAGATTTTGCCTTATCCTCCATTTTCTTTAATACCTCCTCTGCTTTAACCCCAAATAAAATATCTTGCTGTAAAGGAGCATCTAATAATTTCGCCTTAACATGATCTGGTAAGGTTTGTTCCTTTAACCAAGCATGCGTTCGTATCACAGATCCTGTAACTGCTGCTCTACAAGAATCTTCTAATGAATCAAAACCACATTGCAAAGTATGTTTACCTACTTGTTCAGCTGCATGCAATAAATCCTGCATTTCCATAAAATCAGGTTGTTTTGCACTTGTACTCATTTTCTGTTTTAACTGAGACAGTAAATATTGTTGATATTTAAGCATGTGAAACTGGCAGTTTAAAGCTCTTACTGCTAATGTTGCTGAGGAGTAAACTTTCTTCCCCCATCTGTCTAATGATCTGGAATCCCTGTCTGAGGGAACTGGATTTTTAGCTGTGGAGGCCTTTACCCCTTTGGGACCCTGGGAAATAGTTTCTGGGTCAGCAGCGGGGTTTCTATAAAGAAATTTGTGTGAGTCAGGGACTCTGTAGTACCTGTCTGGCTTGACTGTAGCAGGGGGTAATGAATCTGGATTTAAACTGGATTCAGAGAACACATCGTCCACAATATCCAACACTGGCGGAATAGCAAGGGGCCTGTGCTGAGGCAATAAAAGAAAATCTCTGAGCCTTTTCTTGGACTCTGAGTAATCCTGGCCCTCCCAGTGGAAATGCTCCCTCATGGTGTGTAAAGTTTCCCCAAAAGAATAATCCTCAGGAGGAGAGGCTGAAGGGATAGATTCTTCAGCATCAGAGTCCTCATAGGGGGGTAAGGAATATCCCTGGTCTAAAGAGGAGTCAGAATATATAGAAATCTGGTCAGAAGAATCATAATCTGTATCCTGCCTAGGCCTTTTATCAGGAGGAAGATGGGTACCCCTGATCAGAGTAATTACGTCTTCGGCTATTTTGAGCATCTGCTTTTTAGGCATGGAGGCCTGTCCAGGTGAATGCTGTACTTGCTTTTTTGTTTTTAATGTTGCTTTAGACTTTGCTGTAGATGGAATGGTAAGCTGTGAAGGTCTGAAACACCCTCAGAAGCCGAAGCCTGCTCAGCGGCTCCGGACCCATCTGAAGGGTTAGTCTCCGTAGGCCCAACATCTTGAGTATCCAGAGGCCTAGGCAACTCCACGTGGGAGTCAGTCGCAGCCTGTGGCTCTGAGGTAGCGGGTGTCTGGGGCTGCGAAGGCACCTCACTGAGAACCGGCGATTGGCCTAGAATTGGCTTCGTCGTCAGTTTTGGGCCTCGGATGCCTGTCCTTGTCCTTATCCTTATCTTTGCGTTTTTTGTGAATTCCGATCAGTTGCTCCGACGGCATGGTATAATTAAACCATCGGCCAAAATAATGGTGTGCAAAATCAAACCGACGTTTAATAGTGCGTTTGTTAAATCTAGCACAAAACCGACAACTGGTGACGTCGTGATCTGGGCCTAGGCATGGAATACAGTAAGAATGAAAATCCTTATGAGGTATTTGCTTCCCACAAGAAATAAAATTATTAACTTTTACTGACATCAGTCTGAGGCAAGAAAACATTTCCCCAACGGGGTACTTAGACTTCGGATCTGAAATCGAATTTGAAATCTCAGGAGTCGGCTGACCGGCACTTGCGAACTGCTTTTGCTTCGGGCACCACGCGGCAAGAAAGACTGAAGAAAATGGCGTCGGAACTCTGGCCGACTGCAAGACCGCCTGATGGCAGGATAACCCCAAGTGTAACAATGAACATCCATGGCCTCAAGCTTAACGCCAAAAAATGTGTCATCATCCCCTTTGGTAAAAACTCAGTTTCCAGTAATTACCACATCGATGGGAGCCCACTGAACACTGAAGGTGTTATAAGAAATCTGGGGATGCAGATGACAGCAAATTCTCCTTCGACCACCACATTGCCACTGTGGTCAGAAAGTCCTTCGTTGTGGCACACCTCATTACCAATCGTTTTGCATCCAGGAAGAAAGAGGTCATCAGTCTCTCTCTACTCTTTCCTCATTAGACCAATCATCGAGTATAATGCCCCATTTGGCATCTACCTCACTAGACACCTGCAACAGCTGGAAAGGCCACAGAAGTACCTCACAAAGAGGATCCTAGGCATTAAACACATGTCCTACATGGACAGACTCACAGGACTCCAGCTATTCTCGGTCTCATATCGCCTACTTAGAGGTGATAACTGCTTGACTTACAAAGCCATGTCTGACCCAGCTCTGTTACAAATGCTACATCTAAAGAAATCCCAATCTCTCCGCACCACACGCTCCAGAGACCTCAGCCTCATTACCACAATCAACAGAACATGCTGGAGGAGCAGGTTCCTCACCCAGAGACTGCCCATGCTCTGGAATATAATTCCCATACATGTCAAGCAGAGTACCTTCACTATCCCTCTTCAGGAGAAATCTTGATGAGTGGATGGTAACAGAAAGTTCATCCCAGGGATCACTCCAGCAGCTCTACTTGAACACTGGGAACTAATGACGGGTGTCACGATGCCAGGCACTTCTATGCGCTAGGCTTGTAAAGGCTCCAGGGCCATTAGCCTAGTAGACACCTATGAGCCTATGAAAAAAGGGTGCATGCATACCTTGGAAGGGGATTTTGTGGCCACATTCAAAACATTCTTTGAATCTGGAAGACTTATCCTTATCTGTGGTTAAAACAAATCTTACGTACAACTAGTAGTACAGTTCAAGTATCAGTCAAAGCTATCTATACTCACGTCCTGTCAAAATAACAATAACTATATAATATGCATAATACTAACTGGGAGGGGGGGGTGTGGGGGAAACTGAGAAACTAAAAAAAACGTCTAAAAAACAGCAGTGGAAGTAAGGTTGAAGAAGGAACTTATTAACCACAAGCGTTTGCCTGACAATAAAGCTAGTTAATATTAGAAAGTGTTATATCACACCTAAAAGAGGGATAATCAAAGATTTCTAGAAAGATTCAAAGCTTCAAAGAAACTTTTATTTTCATTTAGGACCACACAAGTGCAGCCTAAACGAAATTACAAATGTCAGTTCACGACAGAAATGCAGGGCAAATAACGTAGATACAGTGGTATCAAAGAATATCATAAGTAAGGAAATAACACGTATGACATGCAAGAGGTAGTTCACATTACATGAACACATTCAATACCCATTATCCAGTGATAAATAATAAGTAAATACCCACCACCAAATCCCTACACTGTTAAGATGCAGAATAAATAGAGAATAGTGAATAGCAGCCGTTTAGTTACCATATTGCACTTGTTTACCTTAGAAGTGACTCAGTATAGCCATCATATTGCATAATAGTAATGCTGCTGGTAATTGCTCAGAGTAGCAGGATTAAATGAAAAAGAGAGACTTCAATGTATCGGGTATTATGGTCGGTGTCCATATTAACAAGTCTCACAGCTGTAGGATACAAACTGTTCCTGAATCTGGTAGTCCTACAGCAGAAGCTGTGGTATCTCCTCCAAGATGCAAGTTGTGAGAACCAGTTTTGAGGCAAATGGGTCGAATCAGCCAATATTTAATGTTTTCTTTCTTGCTCTTGTAAAGAAAAGCTTCTGAATAAAAGAGGAGTTTGTGCCCAAGGTTTTCTCTGCCACCCTCTCCACCCTCTGTAGTTTCTTCTTCTCAGCAACTGTGCATTTACTGAACCATGCTATGACGTTGCCAGTGAGGATGCTCTCGATAGCTTCCCTGTAAAAAGTGGTAAGAGCAAACGGTGGGAGCCTGGCCTTTTTGAGCTTTCTCAGAAGGTGAAGCCTCTGTTGAGCCTTCTTGACTATATGGTTGGTGTTAGCAGCCCAAGAGAGGTAATCTGTGATGTGAAGGCACGGGAACTTGGTTGTTTTGAGTTTCTCTACTACCTCCCCTTTAACAGTGAGTGGTTGGGGAACTGTTGCCTTTCTTCTGAAGTCCATAATAATTTCTTTGGTCTTATTAACATTCAGGTCCAGATTGTTCCTGTCACACCAGGCAATCAAAGTGTTCACCTCATCCCTGTAGTTGTGTTCATTCCCACCACTAATGAGACCCACAACTGTGGTATCATCAACAAATTTTATAATATGGTTTGACTAATGTTTTGCATGCAGTCATAGGTGAGGATGGTGAAGAGCAAGGGGCTGAACACACAACCTTGGGGAACATGAGTATTCAGGACTATGTGTTGAGGGGTGTTGTTTCCAGTGCATTCCCACTGGAGTCTACCAATCAGAAAGTCAAGAGTCCAGTTACATAGGTGCTTGCTTATCCCGAGTTTCACAAGCTTATCCACCAGCTGACAAAACAAAAACTGGTAACCAAACTCCAAACACTAAACAGCAGGGCAAGCAGGATGCAAGCACAAAAGTCCACTTTATATGGTACAGATTAAGTGCTTTCGTCACTAGTATAACAAAACTTAATCAGAATCACAGAATATACCTACAAACACAATTTAAATAACCCTCCCCATCATAATCACATGATTAAAAGCACCACTAATGTTATACCTTCACTATTTAAAAACATGCCTTAACTTCTTTATACAATTATTCTTCTTCGCAAATATTAAACTTTTTTTAGTTATCAAAACCCAACTTATAATTAAAAACACACTACTTAAACTTAGGAAATCTACAAATTACACATTATAGGATATAAGTTTTAAAACGCTCACTATTGATATTGTGTCATTTAAGCCCGGTGGTGCAGTGGCATTTAACTTCAATTGCCACTGCATTTCTTTACACTCTATTATAATCTCCTCATAGCCCTCCTAATGGGTTCCTGTACATTGCGTCCACACCAAAAAAACAAAATTCATGACCGGGATGCATCTCAACATGACAATACAAAAAGTTACTATTCTTTTTATTTTTAATATCATTTAAATGTTTGTAAATTCGCTCCTTGAACTGACTAACCGTGTTCCCTACATAGAAGCTTGGACATTTTTTTTTACAAAGGGCAAGATATACTAATCCTTTTGACTTGCAAGTACAATGAAAAGATGTTTGCACTAAAACGAAGTTATGTACTCACCATAACGTTCCATGTTTGTAGTCCATCTCGCCCTTCATTCTTACATATGGGTTCGGAGCCGATCCTCGGCTCCAACTCGGCCTATTACAAAGCTCAAAGTCTTTTAGTTGGTTTGTGGCTAGGTAGGTATCCCATAGTGCCCTAGTGCAATCCGCAGATCTTGCTGCTAGACTATAGAAGGATAGAAATAAGGTTATCCAGGAACAACAACAATAATGAAAGGTCTCCACCCTACCAAAGGTAACCTCCAGATCCTCCAGGATGGGGGTGAGGGGGTGGGGTTCATAAGGACTACAAACATGGAATGTTATGGTGAGTACATAACTTCTTTATGTTCTGTAGTCCTATCTCGCCTTCATTCTTACATATGGGACAGCTTCCCTAGCACCTTATTCTTGGGTGGCTCACGGGAATATACTTCTGAGTACCTACCCCTTGAGGTCAGATCCAATTTGTAATGAGTAATAAAGGTATGAGGGGTAGCCCAAGTTGCTGCTGCACAGATACTGTCAGTTGGAACTCTGGCTTGGAAGGCAGCAGATGTAGACTGGGATCTTGTAGAATAAGCCTTAATCTTGAACAGTAGAATTTTTTCATTGGAGGAGTAAATTAAAGTATTACAGCTCGAAATCCAATTAGATAGGGTCACTTTAGAGACTGGCAGACCTATTCTAGACTCAGAAAAGGATACGAACAATTGATCTGACTTTCTGAGTTCCTTAGTCCTGTGAAGGTAGAACCATAACTGCCTGTGAACATCAAGTTGATGAAATTTGTATTCTGTAGTGTTGGAACGATTAGGGAAAAATACAGATAATTCTATGGTTTGGTTCAAATTAGTCTGAGAGCAAACTTTAGGGATAAAGGAAGGATTTGTACGAAGGGAAACTGTCTTTGTGGAAAATCAAATAAGGAGGCTTAATGGACAGTGCTTGTAACTCTGATACTCGTCTAGCTGATGTGATGGCTACTAGAAACAAAGTGTTCCAAGACAGAAACTTCAATAGACATGAATGTGCAGGTTCAAAAGGTGGGGAAGTTATAGTTTGGACAAAACGAAGTTTAGATCCCAAGGAGATACAGGTTCCTGAAAGGGAGGTTTCAGTAAAGTAGCACCTTTAAGGAAGGTTTTACATAATCTGTGGGACATCAGGTTAGATTCATGTTGTCCTAAATGAAAGTTAGATATCACTGCCAATTAGACTCTAATTGTGGCAGCAGCTGATCCCTGATGGAAAAGTTCAGACAAAAATTCTAAAACCACCGGGATGGATGCTGTGCATGGATCTACATTTCTTTCTTTAGCTTAGATAGAAAACCATCTCCATTTGCTAGTGTATAACTTCCTAGTGGAAGGTTTATGCAAAGACTAAGGATGTGGGTCACAGCAGATGAAATATCATGAAGCCTGACTAGGGATGGAAGTGGAGCAGCCATGCTGTCAAGTTGAGGGTGTGGAGGCAGGGGTGAAGGGAGCCTGACATGTGTGTCAAGAGGTCTGGCACTGGGTCCAGAGTCCATGGATTGTCTAGTAGATGAGGCCCGAGAAAGGGGAACCAAATCTGGCGAGGCCAGTAAGGAGTGATTAGAATCATTTTGCTTCCTGTATCACTTTGGATATGAGCAGAAAGAGAGGAAATGCATAAAGGAGTCCCAGGGGCCAATCGTGAACAAGTGCATCTCTTGGTGACTCCCCCGGAGGGGGGATGGGGGAGAAGTAGCTGCTGCACTTGGCAGTGATCAGACTGGCAAAGAGATCACAGCAAGGCTGTCTGCATTTGCGGAAGATCTGTTCTATTTCCTGATTTAGAGACCACTCGTGAGGCATCAAAATTGCCCTGCTGAGCTTGTCGGCTATCACAATGGTTGTCCCCAGGATATGTGTTGCTACTAGAAAGCATTGGGAAGATGTCGCCCACTTTCAAACATGAAGAGCCTCTCGACAAAGGGGGTAAGATCTGGTTCCTCCTTGCTTGTTTCGATACCATACCACTGACATATTGTCCGATTGGATTGCTCCCTAGAGGAAGAAAGTTGTGAAGTGCTTGCAATGCTAGAAGCACTGCTCTCATCTCTAGGAGACTGATATACAGGTGAGCTTTGTGATCTTGCCATGTGCCTTGGACAGTCCTGCCTAGATAATGCCCCCCCCACCCTGTGAGGCATACGTGGTCACAGAATTAACGGGTTGGCGAGGAAGAAATGGAGTGCCTGTTGTCAGCTGGTCGGATTGAATCCACCAACGAAGGTCCTTTTTGCAAGACTCTGTTATGATGATATGGTGAGATAGAGGCAGTTGTTGAAAGGACTACTGGGAAGATAGAGGCCATTGGAGAATTCGCATATGCAATCTGGCTAGAGGGACTAGTGTTATGGTGTAGGCCATGGTCTCTAAGAGTTTCAGCACTGTCTTTGCCTTGACTTTTTGTAAAGGAAGTAGACTTAGAATTTGTTGCCTGAGGTTTTGAATTCTGTTGCAGGTAGACGAGCTAGCATGGCGACTGTGACTATTTCTGTGCCTATAAAAGTCACAAATTGAGAGGGCGATAAGGCAGACTTTTCCCAATTTACTGTAATCCCCAGCTGGGAACAGAGCTGGATGGTCGAATCTCTGGTTTGTAGGAGTAGGTGCCTGGTGGTGGCAGTCAGGAGCCAGTTGTCCAGGTACGGAAACACTTGGAATCCTCAACGTCTCAGGTGAGCTGCCACTACTGCCATACATTTGGTGAGACCAAAGGGCAGAGCATGAAATTGGTAATGACTGGCTCCCAGCCAGAAGCGTAAATGACTGCTCGATGCTCTGTCCATTTTTATATGGTAGTACGCATCTTGGAGGTCTATGGAGCACATCCAATTGTCTTTCCCTAACAGAGGGAGTATAGACTGCAGTGTTACCATCCGGAACTTGGCCTTCTTTATGGACTCGTTTAGTTTGCTGAGGTCCAAGATGGGCCTCCAGCCCCCTGTACGTTTTGGCACTAAAAATAATCTGGAGTAAGTTCCGAATCCTATCTGGTCTGCAGGGACAGTTTGGATGACTCTCTCTGCAAGCAACTTTTTCATTTCTACAGCTGCTTGATCCCTGTGATTGGGTGGAACATCTGGGATCTTCTTGGGAGTGTGGGGTGGAAGAGAAAAGGGTATGGAGTAACCTCTGGTGATTATTCTTTGTATCCATTTGTCTTGGGTGATGTTTAGCCAGGCTTCTCGATAGAAAGACAGGCGACCGCCGACTGGCTCCAGAGAAGCGCAGCTGGGACCCACATCAGGAGCGCTGATAGGGACGACCTCGAAAAGAATCGTGGCCACCCTGGTTTTGCGGACCTCCCCCTGCTTCTAGGGTGACATCTACCATTAGCTCCTCTTCCTCTGCCTCTGAAGGAGGAATCACCCCTTCTGGGTCTAGAGGGGATGGTAAAACGTACTCCCACAGCAGAGAGAGTTTTCCCTTCTTGTTCGCACCTGGTGAGTGTATCTTTTACCTTAGGTCCAAACAATGAAGAACTGTCAAAGGGGACGCTGGTAAAGGTAGACTTGAAAGGCTCTGCAAAGTTACATAAGAGCATCCAGGAGTGTCTCCTAAGGGAAACTCCTGAACTCGTTGACCTCCTCGCTCCGTCAGCTGCATAGGAGAGCAGCCTCATGGAGGAGTTCACAATGGAATTTAAGGTAGACAACTGAGCAGTCACCTTCTCAGGTACTCCTTCAGTAGATGTACCTTGAAGAGTATCTCCTAACTCCTTGAGGAGATCTCTCGGAAGCCTAGTAAAATTTGTGAGATAGTTCAGTGATCTGAGGGTAAAAGCCGCTTAAGAAAAGATACGCTTCCCGTATCTATCCATTGTTTGAGACTCCTTGTTCGGCAGATGGACAGATGAAGTCTCCGCTAGCTCCTTTTTAGTGGCCACCGCCACCACCATGGCATCTACTAGCACGCCCTTGGACAAAACCTCTTTCACTTTTGGGGCAGAGAGAAATTTACTGGGTCTTCTGGGGACTGGCTCCACAGCATCAGGAGTCTCCCACACCTTTCGACTAACCAGGTCTAAGAGTTCGTCAAAAGGTGGAGACACCCAAGAGGCAGGAGGTTGAGACCCGAAAGCCTTCAGGTACACTGACTCCTCATCAGAAGGGGTGACAGTGGGCCAGCCGCCTCTCTGCTTTAGGATGTCCAAGATGTCTACAAAGGAGACATCATCAGAGGACAACTTGGGGGATCTTTCTGACTCCTCAAGGTCAGTGTCTGAAGTGATGGACTCATCCAGAGAGTCTACATGCTTCCTCTTGCATGTCCTCTTCCAAGAGGGCTCCTCAGAAGTGTATTCTGGGGAGGTCTCGGAAGACTGGGGACCAACCAATGGGGGGCTCCTGAGGCTGTGGGTCTCTGCTGTCAAGAGAGAGAAAGTGTTGAGACAGAGGTCAATGCTTGAGAAGGAAGAATATTGGTACCCTTGCGCAGAGATAATGAGCGAGACAGCACGCTCTTCATCATCTCGAAAGCAGATCCCTCCGGCTCTGAAGACAGCCCCGGTTCCGAGGAAACAGAGGTAGTCCTCAGCTCCAGAGCAACTGGCTCCGAGATGGATGTAGGGTCTGAGCTCACCCTAGCCGACGCACTGAGAGGGAGACTCGGAACCGAAGAGGTTCGGGTCCAAGTGTCCCTGTCAGGGCCGACCGGTGAGCTTCGGCCCCTAGACACCATGGGTGGCACCGAAGGTGTCGGAGCAGAACTCTGCTCCGAGACAGCCACAAGGGGAGCTGGAACCGAGGGTTCCACAACAAGCAGTACCGAAATCTCTGGCTCCGAAGGCCTGACTTGGCTTGGAGGAGGAACCACAACAGAGAGAATGGACTCAGGTGGCTCTGGAACTGACTGGTCGGAGCCAACAACAATTTGGGCAAAGCAGACAACTTCAAGAGTCTAAGCACTACTCTCTCCACATCTTCTGACAGGCTCTTGGAGGATCTGGATAACAGGATAGGCTATCTGTATTTCTGTAAAATTGGAGATCTTAAGGTTGGGGAGACCGGTAAATGATCCCTGGACCGGCTCCAATACAATGGTTCAGTAGTCAGCTCCAAAAGGTTTGGGGCCGACACTGCAGTGTCAACATCGATGACCTCAACTGGCTCTGAGGACAGTGGAGCCGATGAGGTAGAAGTTTTATCCATTTTTCCTCTTGGCTGACTTGACCTTCTCTTTTCTGGATGAATGGGATTTTGATGAAGAAGAAGAGCTTGCTAAGTCTTCCCCGAAGGAAGGCTTGAGGAGACTTTCAGAATTAACTTGTTCTTCCGCTCCTGGAGAACTCTGGGGCTAAAGGAATGGCAGAATGAACAAGTTTCCTGCAAGTGAATGACTCAGAGGCAATAAACACAATTACTGTGGCCATCTGTAATTGACATCTTCTGGGAGCACTTTATGCATTTTTTGAAAACCGAAGATTTGTGATCTTTGGACTCTTTAGACATAATTATCAGAGCTCTATAAAAAGGTACACAACAAAAACACGAGGACTAGGTCCTCTAACTTAAACGGACCTAGCCAGAAAGAGATTAAGCCGGAGAAAACCAGAAAGTCTAAACTGCAGGCAAAGTACAAGACACACAACACTGCACACAATCTTCGTAATCTATAAAAAAGAGAAAACAAGGCCCTAATATGAACGCAGACCTGAAAACATACAAACTGCATCAAAAGGTAGTACAACAACACTGCATACTATATAAAGTATGAAAAATCGAAAAACTAGGTCCTAAACAAATGCGGACCTATGTAATATTAAATGTATTAGAACTAGCACACAGGATACCACACAGAGAACAAGGGCCAAACGACCAACAAGTTTTCAAAAAACTAACTAAACAGCGAAAATGCTTCTAAACACTATCTATATAATAATTAACACTAATATTAAGTAAAACTAAAATATCAGTAAAAAAGAATAATAATGAAAAAGGTTTTGAACTTAGCCACGGCCAAGGAAGAAGCACTTCTGAACTTGTACATGTGGCAAATGAGATCTGGGGATTGTACTAGTGCACTATGGGATAACTACCTAGCCACGAACCAGCTAAGAGACTTTGAGCTTTGTAATAGGCCGAGTTGAAGCCAAGGATCGGCTCCAAACCCATACGCAAGAATGAAGGCGAAAAAGGACTACAGAACATCATACCATTTACTGTTACATCTCTTTTTTCTAAAATATACTGACATTGCCTGCAAGTCCCACATTTATAAGTTCCTTTTCTTTTTTTACTAACTAATATGTCCTGTTTTTCCTGGCTTTCTAACATTTGTTTTATACATCTAGCTTGCCTGTAAACTATATATGGTTTTTCTCCCAAGACATCTATTGTTCCTTCAATGCACTTGAAAATTTTCCAATTATTACGTAAAGTTCTCTGGATATACTCATGTGTGTTTGAATATGTCGTAATAAATGAACATGAATAATTTCCACCCTTTTTCTCTACTTTTACATTCTGATTCATCAATAATATAGGTCTTATTGCACCCTGACTTCCTTTTGATAAAACTTCACCACCAGTTTTGTCTATCAATTCCAAGGGGTAGCCTCTACCCTCAAATATTTCCCCCAATTTTATTACATTCTGTTTTGAAAGTGTCATTATCAGATATCATTTGGGGTAGTCTCACAAATTGCCCCTTGATTATTCCATTTTTTTGGTAGAAAGGGTGACAACTACTATAGTGTAAAAGACTACTGGAATACGTGGCCTTCTTGAAAATTGTGCTCTGAAGTACTTTCCTCATCATCTTTGGTAACCCACACATCTAAATAACTAATACTTGTTTCACTGTAATTATATGTGAACTTTAAAAAAAGTAGTAGTAAAATGCAAATATTCTATAAAGTTGTTAGTTTCCGTTTCTCCCTGTTCCCAGGCAATAAATATGTCATCCAGGAATCTGACATACATTCTCCATGGAGGGACATTAACATTGTTAAAAATAAAAAGTTTTTCCCATTGTAATAGTACTATATTCGCAAATATGGGGGCACAACATGCCCCCTTCATGACTCCTTTTTTTTGATGAAAAAATTGCCCATCCAAATAAAATTGTTTTTTAGTATCATTTCTAATAAAGTATCCAAAACGTTTATGTCATTAGAACTGAACACCCGATTCATACAAAAAATCAAAAAACATCTCTATTCCTTGGTCTTATGGTATGACAATAAATAAATTTACTACATCTATAGCCACAAAATACAAGGCCAGGATTATATATAAGTTTGGACAAAAATACCACAAATCTTTTAACTATGCAAGGATAATTATCTGGTCATTTTTCACTTTTTTGTCTATATATAAGGCCATGGGGTGTGTAATAGATGTTCTTGCACTAACAACTGGTCTCATAGGAGGGTCTGCTAGACACTTGTAAATTTTGGGAATGTTTTGGGAATGCCTAAAATAGGTGAAACAACTGGGAATTTAACATGAAGAAATTCAAACATTTCACTTTTATCTCTTTCCTGGCCTAGCATATCTTGGAGAAAAAAATGTATTTTTCCATGAGACATTAATAACATTTGGAGAAGTTTCTTCATAATACTCTTCATCAAACAAATGACTAAGCACTTTATTTGAATAATCGGTTTTAGCATTCATCACAACCCCCCGCCCTTATTGGGCTTCATGACACTGCTTTCTTTGTTCACCATAAGCTCTTTTAACATTCTGTATTCTGCCTGTGACAAATTGTTGACAGAAAAATCATTACAATTTGTTTTCAAAATGTCCCTAAAACTGAATTCACACATTTTCTCAAAAATAATAAGTGGCATGGCCAATGGAGGATTAAAAACACTGGCTCTACGTAACACATTTAACCTGTATCCATTTTCCAGTACTTTAAACAACTTAAAATTCAGTTTCCGCAAATACAGTTTCAGATCTATTAACCGTTCTTCAATACGAGTATGTGCAGCTGGAACAAATGTCTGACCTTTACTGAGCAAGGAACATATTAACTCTTCAAACGTTATGCTCGTAAAATTGTATACCTTAAAGTCACCCTGTTCATTAACCAGTACTTTAGGGAAGCTTTCTGTAATAGTACCTGTTTCATAATTGCTCTCCCAAAGTTCTATTTTTGATTGTGAAATGAATTCTGATGCATCTGCGGGCTCCCCCCATGGTTCTGATAATGTTGATGACCTGTTTGTGGGCGATAACTCATATTCCTTAACTGGCTGTTGTAAATTGTCCAAATTCTGATCCTGAAGCACAACCAGTTAACTATTGACCGGCTTATGAAGGAGGCTGATGACCTGGATCAAAATATTAAGAAGGATTTACTGTTTTCAATGCAGACTGAAAAATACCAGGCTATTTTCAGAAAAATAGATTCTGTGGTAGTGGAGATAAAAAAAGGTGTGTAAAAAACTTGAGCGTGACTTGCGTGATTACCAAGAGGGTAGAGCGTACCCCAAACCAATAAGTACGCAGAGGAGGTGGAGCAACTTCAATTCAAAATGAGGCTACTGGTGATGGTGTACATGCAGATGAAGCAGTCCCTTTAGAACAAGCTAACCCTAGGAGATCCAAGAGAATCAGAAATTGGACAATTTACAAAAACCAGATCAGGAATATGAGTTATCGCCCACAAACAGGTTATTAACATTATCGGCGCCATTGAGGGAGCCCACAGAGGGCGGAGGCACCAGAATTCCTTTCACAATCAAAAATATAACTTTGGGAGAGCAATTATGAAATGGGTACTAGTTAGAAAGCTTCCCTAAAGTACTGGTTAATGAAAAGGGTAACTTTAAGGTATACAATTTTATGAGCATAGCGTTTGAAGAGTCAATATATTCCTTGCTCAGTAATGGTCAGTCATTTCTCCCAACTGCACACACTCGTATTGAAGAACTGTTAATATATCTGAAACTGTATTTGCAGAAACTGAATTTTAAGTTGTTGTTTAAAGGACTGGAAAATGGATACGGGTTATAAGTGTTACTTAGAAGCAGTGTTTTTAATCCTCCATTGGCCATGTCACTTATTATTTTTGAGAAAATGTGTGAATTGAATTTTAGAGACATTTTGAAAACAAATTTTAATGATTTTTCTGTCAACAATTTGTCACAGGCAGAATATAGGATGTTAAAAGAGCTTATGGTGAACAACAAAATCAGGGTCAGGAGGCCCGATAAGGGGGGGGGGGGGTAGTATGATTATGGCTAAAGCCGATTATTCAAATAAAATGCTTAGTCACTTGTTTGATGAGGAGTATTATGAAGAAACTTCTTTAAATTTTATTAATGTCTCTTATGGAAAAATACATTTTCTTCTCCAAGATATGCTAAACCAGGAGGATACAAGTGAAATTTTTGAATTTCTTCATGTTAAATTCCCAGTTGTTCTGTGCATTTCTGGCATTCCCAAAATTCACAAGTGTCTAGCAGATCCCCATATGAGACCAATTGTTAGTACAAGAACATCTGCTATACACCCCATTTCCCATTCCCTATACTGTAGCGCGATCTTGGAGTTGGTATATTTAAGTAGCGAGGGGTGTGGGGGTGCAGGGGGACTTGCCCCCTTGCTTAAACCCTTTAGTTTTTTTTTCACTTTAGTTTTTTTTAATTTTTAAACATATTCGAACGTTTAACTGTTTGATCTCTAAAGGTCGACCTTTAGAGATTCGAACATTTAAGCGTTCGTTGATGTAATATAGACCCCAGTAAAGATACAAGTCTAGAAAAGTTACAGTTAAAAGAACAAGATACAAATATATGAATTCAATACAAAGCATGAGCAACTTGGTTCATTGTGATGGATCATATGGATTATACTGTACAGATTAATTTAGACATACAGTCATTCAATTAAAGTAAGAAACAATTTACATACATTCATTCATTTAAAGTAAGAGGCTATTTACAGTATTTACATAGTTGAAATCATTTGGGAAATAGATATGGGAGTTATACAGAGCTTAGGAACACTCTTAGGAAATAGCTATGGGAGTAATAGACAGCTTAGGAACACAGGAGGAAATCCTCCCAGGGGCATTTACTTAAACAGAATTAGGTAGAGTGAAAGCAGATACATTTCCATTTGGAGAACAGGTATGTGAAATAGCTGGGTTTTGAAATTATTTGAGTTTGGTGAGTTCTTAGTGTGAAAGGGAGTGAATTCCATTGTGTGCCTAGTGAGAAAGAAAGGAGAAGTTGGCCAGCAGGTCGTTTAGATTTGTGGTTTGTGGATAGTAATTACGTTTTGGTGTTCAGATCTGAGAGTTCTATTAGGGGTGTAGGGAGGAAGGATGTTTGTTAGAGCAGGGCATTTTGCTGGGTGAAATACGAATCTGTATGCAGTGGTAAGTTGGAGGTACACTACGTAATTTGTGAGTTCTGGACAATTCAGAGACTGGGGGGTAAGACAGTGATGAGTGGAATTTTTGGCTTTGGTGGCAAATTTGGAGATTTTATTACAACAGTTTTCAAGTTTAGAGGTGATTGAGGAGGTCGGGCTCCATACAGTAGGGAAGGAAGAAGGTAAGTAGTGGCCAGAGTGTGCCTAGTAGAGGTGGAGAGGAAGGGATTGTTGCTGTATAGCATACCTAACTTTTGGTGGGTTTTCTTTATATTTTGTTGAATGTGGATATCAAACTTGAGGTGTTTGTCTATAGTAACGCCAAGATGTTTGGTGAAGGGAACAACTTTGATAGGAGAGTTGGTTTGGCTAAGGACTTGAAAGGAACTTATGTCATATGAGAAAGTTTTTGAGGGAGGGAATAGTAGTGTTTTACATTTGTTTGCGTTGAGAGAGAGGTGATTTTTGGTGCATCCAGTTCTCAGTAGTCGAGAAGGCAGTTTGGGTTTTAGTTGGCAGTTCAGGGAGATTAGAGGCAGAGCAAACTAAAATTGTGTCGTCTGCATACTGAATGACTTTGGCGTCAGGAATAGCAGAGTGAAAATTATTGTTAAAGATGTTAAAGAGCATAGGTCCGAGGATGGACCCCTGTGGTACGCTGGTTGGGGTGGGTAAGAAAGAAGAGGTGGTATTCTTCCATTTAACAGACTGAGTTCTATCTGACAAGTAACTTGAGAACAAGGACAAAGTGTTTTGGGAGAGATGAAAGTTTGAGAGATGATAGAAAAGGTGCTTATGGGAAATGGTGTTGAATGCCTTAGGGAGATCTAGGAGAACTGTAGATACTAAGTGTCCAGAATCTTGGGCTTGATTGACAATTTCTAAGGAGGAGAGTAGTGTAGTTATAGTGCTATGCCCTGGGCGGAAGCCATGTTGGGCAGGGATAAGAAGTTGGTTTTGGGTTAGAAAAGGCATAAGTTGGAGGTGGACGCATTTTTCTAGGATTTTTGGAGATTGGTGAGAGAAGAGCAATGGGGCGGAAGTTTGAGATGTTAGTGTTTTTGCCTCCCTTTTGGAGAGGAAGAAGAAAGGCAGAACTCCAGAGTTTAGGGACAAAGGATTCCTTTATGGATCTATTGATAAGGATACTAATTGGGAGTGCTTTACCATCAGCAGCAGACTTTAGGAAGGAGGAGGGAACGTTATCAGGTGCACTGGAGCAGGGTTTAAGTCTGGATAGAAGTCTTTTTATGAAATTTGTAGAGACAGGTTTGAGCTCAAACACAGGGGAAAAGTTATTAGGGAGCTTAGAAAAAGAAGAATGAAGGAGAGATGGATTATTGTTGGGAAAAGTCTTGCTCACTGTTTTTATAACAAATGAGTTAAACTGTGAGGCTAATTCGAGGTCAGATTTACTTGGATCAGGGCAGGGGTTATTCTTGGAGCCTGGGTTGAGAAGTGAGTTTATGGAGTTTCACAACTGCTTGGGGTTTTTAGTATGGTTGGACTAGAGCTTAGTATAGTAGGATTTTTTATCCTTGGTGATTTGTTGTTTTGCAAGGTTGCGAAGCTGTGTGTATTAGAGAAGGGTTCCGGGCAGTTTATTCTTTTGGTAAAGCTTCCAGGATTTGTCCCTTTGATGCATAATTTGTCTTGTTTCTTTGGATAGCCAAGGAGCAGTAATAGTTTTTATCCTTTTGTTTCTTAGTGGGGATAGGAAGTTTAGAGTACTAGGAAGACAGAATTGAAGTGGTCTACGGCTTTGTCAAGAGGAAGGGTTTTTAGAATGTGCCAATTCATTTGTTTGAGAATGTTGGAGAAAGTTGTGGGGCTGAATTTGCTAAGGTTGCGAGTGAAAATGTATTGATGCTGATGTGGGGTAGAGAGAGTTGAACGGTGAATGAAAGCTGGGAGGTGGTCACTAATGGTATCAGCAATTGTGCCAGAGTTAGTAATTTTATTTGGATGGGTGACTAAGATCCAGTCGAGAATGGGTCCTGGGGGATTTGTTTTGTTGGGTCGGGGGATGGAGAGGATTATTTGAGTAAAGGTTAATGGATAGGGAGGTTAAGGGGCTGTTGATTTTATTCCGATCAATGTTTACATCGCCTAGTATGTAGATTTCATAGTTAATTTCTGTTGATGCCCCATAGGAGTACATCGTCGAGGGTAGAGATGTTGTTACCAGGTGAGATATATACAGCAATGACACAGATGTTCTTGTGATTATTCATTTTTAGTAGACCACCTGTTAGTTCTGTATTACTGAACTGAGGAATTGGAACTGGAAGGGGAATTAAGCTGAGAAGATTAAAATAGATTAAGGCAGTGCCACAGCCTTTTTTATTTAAGCAGTCACATCTGAGAGTGAAATCCTGTGGGTAGAATTTCAGAGTCAGAGATTTGGGGTTTGAGCTAGGTTTCAGAGATGGCTATGATGTCAGGTTGGTTGTGGCTTAGCCATGCTTGGAATTGGTATACTTTACTATTGAGACTCTAGGCATTGATTGTGAAGAATTTAAGAGTATTGTAGGGGGAAGAAGGGTTAGAGGGAGGTGGAAGGTAGATGCTGTCTGTGGGTGGATTAGGTCCAGGGTTGGGATGAATGTCTCCAGCTCAAAATAGGTTTCTGAAGGAAAAAAAATCTGTGTGTGTGGGTTTGAATTTTAAGAATTTAGGATCATCTAGCATTAGTTTAGGAATAAGTATCTTAGCTGTAGTGGAAATGATTTTAGGAATAGAATATGTGCAGAGAGTTGTGCTAAAGTAGAGAAGAGGAGATAGAATGGAATAGTAATTTTTTGTATTGTCACACTGAGAAACATCCCGATCAAGAATTTTGCTTTTTTGGTGTGGACACAGTGCACAGGAACTCATTAGGAGGGCCATGGAGAGACATAATAGAGCATAAAGAACTGCAGTGGTAATTGAAATATAATGCCACTGTACCACTGGGCTTAAATGACACAATATCAATAGTGAGCATTTTAAAACGTATGTCCTATAATGTGTAATTTGCAGATTTCCTAAGTTTTATTAGTGTGTTTTTAATTATAAGTTATGTTTTGATAAAGAAAAGGTTTTAATACTTTCGAAGAAGAATTGTTTAAATAAGTTAAGGCATGTTTTTAAATAGTGAAGGTGTAACATTATTGGTGCTTTTAATCATGGGATTATGATGGGGAGGGTTATTTAAATTGTGTTTGTAGGTGTATTCTGTGACTCTGATGAAGTTTTGTTATACTTGTGATGAAAGCGCTCAGTCTGTACCAAATAAAGTAGACTTTTGTGGTTGCATCCTGCTTGCTCTGCTGTTTTGTGTTTGGAGTTTTATCCACCAGTTGCACTGGTATCACAGTGTTGAATGCAGAACTGAAGTCGATGTACAGCATTCTTATGTAGTTGTGCCTCCCTTCTAGGTGTTTTAATGCAAGGTGTAGTTTGACTGATACAGAATCCGCAGTCAATCTATTTGCTTGGTATGTAAACTGGTGTGTATTGAAGGACTTGGGCAGACTCACAGATAGATATTTCTTCACAATTCTCTCAAAGCACTTCATGACATTTGAGGTTAAGGTAACTGGTCTGACATCATTGAGGCAAGTAGGGTTGGACTTCTTTGGCAGTGTGACTATACTTGTTTCCTTGAAATACGAGGGAACTTTCTCCATAGCAAGGGATGGGTTGAAGATGTCTGTCAGTACCAAACATAACTGATCAGCACACCCCTTCAACACCTTGCCAGGTATGTTGTCTGGTCCAGCAGCCTTCCTAGGATTCACCTTCTTAAGCTGAAGTCTCATCTCCCCGGAGTTTAAGGTGAGCACTGTCTCCTCTTTGTCAGTGTTTGTTTTAGACGGTACAGTGGTGGTGTTTTCCTCAAATCTGCCAAAGATGGAGTTCAGTTCATAATTAGAAATCACAAAACAGCAAAAAAAGATTGAATACTCTTATGTTGCAAGTCTGAAAGCATTTGAATATGTAGAGTTTCAAAGCAAAAAACAAGATCAGCAGAATAACAGAGGTGGAGGACATTATGGGAGCCAGAAGAGGGGTTTTAAGGTGTTAAGCAACTCTTGCCCACAACTGGCTCATCTAGCAAACAGTACCTGTTCATGATGTAGTACCCCCACGTCCCCTCAGCTCTTAAGAGAGAAAAAAAAAGAGATACTCTAGGCTCTGGAGCAGGGGCACCCTCTCTTCAAAAAAAAAAAAGCGATCTGGTGGCTGGCTGGTACTTCTGAAATGACAACCAGCCAACTAGGTCCAACTCCCATCCCTGTCCCCTCCTCAGAAGAGGTGCAATTAAAAAAGGTCTGCGATTTTGTAGTTGGTGCTCTTGAAATGTAGGAGCCAATCAAGTCCCATTTACACACCCCAACCTTATCCTTCCTTTCTCAGCTGAGAGAAACAAAAATCTTCTTCTCCCTCAAACTTTAACAAACTGCTTATTATGCAACAATTGCTATAGTTTATACCATGTAAGAAGCACTCCGGAGTTAAATCTGTCTTAAAAAAAAAATCCCTTTTTTCTTTTAAACCGTATCAAAGTTGCTACAATTTAAACCCAGACCTCTCAAATGTCCTTATTTTGGAGGAACATTCTTATTTTCAGTTATGATTTAGGATGTCCCTGTTTTTGGAGGTATGTCTATTTTCAAGCTTGATTTACCCCTTCATAAAATTTTCTGAATCCCCTCATAACACATACTTTTTGAAGCTAGTACATAGAAAACTGCATTACAAGATCGCCATATTACATACTCCAATTACTTAAAGAAAAAGGACACAAATTGTTCAACTTCCTTTCTCTGAAGCAAAAATAAATGACCTTGTGTGATAGAATTTTGTGATACAGTTCATTAAAGTCTCTAGATTTTACACTGTCTCCCTGATGTTGTTGTTGTGTCTTTCGGCTTATCCCAGTTAGGGGTCGCCACAGCGGAACTCCGGTCCGCTAATGTTTGGTAGTGGATTTTTACGTGCCGAGTTACCAGCCCTGACGCAAAACCTTCAACAAAGGCATGCCCATTCACGCATGCCTGCACACAGAAGACGCTCTAGCTGAGAATCGAGCGCAACAATGTCTTGCTGTGAGGGGACAACGCTACCGCAGCAACACTACCGCGGAATACACTGTCTCCCTGATAATGTGCTTATATTTTTCCCACCATTTTTGTCTCATACTGTTTTATAAAAGTGTTTCGGAGTAGTATCCCACATCTCTATCGGAAACAGAAAGATTTATGTGCTATATGCCGTTCAAATGTTTATGCTATTTAAATGCTCAGATTTTTAGCTGGATGTTCCTATTTTACAAGGGCCTTGAATTTTTGTCAGGCATGTTTAGATCACACACGGAGTGCTTCACTGCTCAGCTTTGACCTCAGATGCAATACATCTAAAACTGGCATGCACTACTACAAAAGAGTGACTGGGCTTGGCCTATCATGCCCGGTAACATGTTGCACCCAAGGCAGTTGCCCTTTCATCCAAATTTAAATACACTACTGTCTGTGGCTGCCCATCCTACAGTTGATAGACTGATTCATGCAAAATCATTTGAATACTTTCATTCTTATTTCCACATCTGGCCCTCTGACTTCTAAAGTCTGTTTAAAATGTGAGTCAGTCACCAGATACAGAAAACTGCCTAATTTAACCAACCGCCATGTATACAGGTTAATACCAAAGCATACATAAGGGCACTCAAGTAAATTCTTCATTACAATCTGATTTTCAAACTTCTCATTAGATATGGAAAATATTCCACTGTTCATTAAAATAAAGTATTTTGGATACTATAGTAACGATAATATCTGAAGTACTTTTTCTTTAAATGCAATAAAGATACATAAACTCTGAAAACATGAACACTGCTAGCTATCATGCGTCACTATTTCAACTTCTATTTAATTGTGCATTTATCCAGTCATTGCTTATTCAGTAACTTGCTGTAGTTTTTACATCAGAAAAGGCTATGGAGTCTTGACTCTTGGAAGACATTCATAACATTTGGTAAAGTATAACTCTGCTTAAAATGTGATTTAGTAATCAATATTTCCCACCTATGAAAATGTACTAAGAGTCAGCCTGTTAATACAGGGTACCCATCTACTTCAGAGGCAACCCAGGTTTTAGGAAGGATCTGGGGTAACAAAAAGTCAAACTGGGGGGGGGGGGGATGGCTTTAACGTCTTACAGACAGGTGTTCTGAGTGGAAAGAGAACAAAACATGGGTATCCTCAACATGTAGCTGACATCAGTGAAGGATGGATGCATCCACAAAGTTCTTTTTTTTTTTTTTAAAACAAATTTATTGTTTTAACATATAAGAGAAATATCATAACAATTTTATACAAATAATTAAAAATAGGTATTATTATAATATTCAACAAAACAACTAAAGTATTTACAAAGACATCCACTACAATCAGATCAATTAAACTAAAATACTGTGCTATTGAAATTAGAATTTTTTTAACAAATTTTGTAAATTATCCCATACAATAAAATGTGATGTTTTTCTAGTTGTTCTCATTCTAATTGTGCTTATTTCCATATGACACATTATATTCATAACATTTTTAAATTCATTGAACGAAGGAGGTGTATCTGAAATCCAATTTCTAGTTATTATTTTCCTAGCCACTGCTAGGATAGACCATAACAAGGGAAGCTTAATCTTTTTAACACATTGAGGTACAGGTGTGTTGAATAATATAAGAGACTTAGAAATAATGAAATTATCTGTAAAAGAGCCTGCAAAAATTCATTAATTGACTTCCAGTATTCTTTCAACTTCATACAGTCATAAAACATATGAGCCCAGTCAGCATTAATTTCTACATTACATCTCTTACATAGATTATCTTTATTATTAATTTTATTCATCATCAAAGGTGTATAAAAGATCTATGTAAAAATTTCCATGTATAAAGTCTCCAGACAATGGAAGATGTAGTTCTATAAGCAGATTCCAATATATATTGTTTATCTTGTTGAGTTGGTGGGTCCCCATTAATAGAGGTGAAATAATTCCAGTATGAATCTACATTGTAAAAAGTTTCTTGTCTGATAATTTTATGTATATATGAAAGTTTACCTTTATCAGAAACTTTATGCTGTAAATTTATTATCAAGTAATCAATCAGTTTTGGAATAGATTCTTTAACTGTTATAGACATTAGATCTATTCTATCAATGAGATGTTGTCTAAAGATCTGAACCTCTAACCAGCAAGTTTCTCTTAGATCAAATTCTTGTTTTAAGAAATCTAGATTTTTAACTTTATTATCAGATATCAGCTGATACCAGTACTTTAGATTATTATCTATAGCTAAATGAGCTCCTTCAGAAGTAGATGACATAAGCATACCCTGAGTATAAATTATAGGAATACAATAAAATTCCATTCCCTATACTTAGGGTGCATGAATATAAAGTTACGATAACTAATAATAATATTTAATGGGTAACAGACCATATGTTTAGGTGTAATAGGTGAAGTACAAAATTCCTTTAGCAACCACAACATGGAGTTATTTATAATCATATTTTTATGTGTTAAGGAGATTTTGATGAAGTGCATACTAATTAGCTCCCAATAATCTTTCCATTTTGCGACATATGACCGATCTATTAATAAAGTAATAACTTTTATAATAGAAGAGATAATATATAAATTAAAGTCTGGAAAAGAAATACCCCATTGAGACCAGCTATTAGTATGTTTCTTAAATGCAATCCTAGGTCTATTAGGTGCCCATAAGAAATTTAACATTAGTGTATTCAGTTTCTTGATAGTTATTTTTGTAGGTGAAAGTATTATTGATTGTATCAAGTATAAAATCTTGGGGAATATTATCATTTTAATAATTGTAAGTCTCTCCTCCATAGTAAAAAACATATTATTCCAGGTATTAAAAAGATTTTGTATATTAAGAAAACAGGTATTATAGTTATTATATATAATAGATTTAATATCTTTAGATAGTATTATACCTAAATAAGTTATCTGACCTGAGTTGGGTACATATTTAGTAAAATCACTAATGAGAGTATTTTTCCGTGTATATATAGGTAGTATTTTAGTTTTTTCTTCATTGAATATTAAACCAGAAATACTTTTAAAATTCATCATTTTATCAAATAAAGACTGCATAGAAGAATTAGATCCTGCTGATGTAATTAGAACATCATCTGCAAAAAGTTGAATTTTTGATGTTGTATTTTCTTCTATTTCAAAACCCTCTATGTCAGTACTGTTTCTAATCAAATTAGCCCAAGGCTCCATATTAAAGTGAATAATAGTGGAGAAAGTGGACATCCTTGCTTTGTACCTTTAAGAATGGGTATTTTTTGTGAAACATATGTTCCTACCTTAATATAAGCCAGTGTTCCTTTGTATAAATGCTCAATTAAATTTACAAATGCATCAGAGAAATTTGTGCACTTCAGTAAGGTAAACAGATAGTCCCAACTTACTGAATCAAATGCTGAACCTACATCAAGACTAATAAGTGTTAAATCTTTCTTTTTCCTATTTGCAAAATCAATTAATGTTAAAGTTCTTCTTATATTATCAAAAGTATTTCTATTTACAATGAAGCCCATCTGATCTATGTCTATAATGCCGGGATAATTGTCTTCAATCTATCAGCAAAAATACTCATAAACATTTTATAATCAACATTAAGTAATGAGATGGGTCGATATGAAGAACATCTAGTTGGATCTTTATTAGGTTTTAAAATTGGTGAAATAAATGTATATTGCCAAGATGGGGGAGTTATTAACTCAGTTTGGGCCAGAATAAAAACCTTATGTATTAATGAATATGTAGTTTTAGAAAGGATTTTATATATCTCTGGTATAATACCATCATTACCCGGTGCTTTGTTTGATTTAAGCTTATTTATTTGTGTAATAACTTCTGTATATGAAATACTCTTGTCCAATAGTTTAATCTGTTGTTTATTAAGCTTTTTATTCATGTTTGTGGTTATAAACTCCTTTATTTTATCTTTAGGTTCTATGTTAATGTTGTTATGGTTAATCTTGTGAAAGTGATTTCTAAATTCATCCAGTATTTCTGGTATACTAGAAACATTCTTCTTTTCCTTAGAGAAAAGATTTCTTTGATATGGTTTTGTTTATTCAATCTTTTGTTTTATTTTTAAGTCTATGTAAGTATTTGGGGCTTATTGAATAAGACAAAACTTGTATTTCTCTAAAGTTATTTTAACTTTATGAGTCAAAATTTCTTTGTATTTCTCATTTAGTTTGTTTATTTCTTCAATAACTTTCTTGTCCATAATATTTTCTTTATTATTATGTTTATAAGAGTCTAGTTTACTTTGAAAATCTAACAATTCCTTATCCCAAGATTTCCTTTTGTTATTATACCATCTGATACTTTGTCCATATAGATATGATTTTAAGGCATCCCAAACATAGACAATGGAGACTTCAGGAGTATTATTTATGTCTAGAAAATGTTGTACTTCTGAAAGTATATATTCTTTATAGTCTTTTAGCTGAGTTAAGTATGCTGGTATCCTTTTGATCTGAACATTATGAGTATTTTTATCATGAATTCAAAAACAATTGAGTTATGATCAGATATAGGACATGAAATGATTTTGGAATTAATTAAATCTGTTATCATCTGGTTAGAAATAAAGACCCTATCTATTTTTGAATAAGTTTTGTATCTGTTAGAAAAAAATGTGTATGGTAATGATTTTGACTCTATCTGATTATTAATATCATTCAAATGATAAGAATTAGCAAAATCATTTAAATGTTTTGCATTAGATGTAATTCTTCTTTTCTTTATAGTGGTAGTATCACTTTCATGTAGTATACAATTAAAATCACCAGCTAAAATAATATCCCCTATAGAGAATGATATGATCTTATCAATATGATGTTTCACTGTATTAATACCAATTCCAGGTATCCAGTATACATTAATTAAAGTGTAAGTCTTCCCATTAATTTGTATTGTAACCATACAAAACATTCCTTTGTCATCCTGATAAGACTTAATGGTTTTAGGAATGGGCATACTTTTATTCCATAAAATAGCCACTCCTCTTTTTTTCTGAGTGTGCTCTGAACTAACCAATACTGCATACTTATTAGTGGCTAGTTTATCAATATCTTTTTTCAAGAGATGGGTTTCTTGCAGGAAGACTAGATTGGCCTTGTGTAGATTAATGTATCTTATTAGGCTTGCCCTTTTACACGGATTATTCAATCCATTAATGTTTAAAGAAATTCCTTTTAAAGATGTCATTTGGCATTTTGAAAACTCAAGAATCTTATGATCGAAATAACAAATAACAAGATAAATAATGTTACATCTCCTCTTTTAGGTGTACCTTTAAATATAGCTGTATTTATTAAAACTCTTATGGGATTTTGTATAGGATTCAATTTTGTTTGTAGTGACAATGAGTGTACAAAATATATTGTGGATGTCAAAACTATATACATATAACAATGAACAAGTGAAAATAATGTAAGGATTAAACCTTGCATCCCGCCTGGAGTTGAAAACTCCAACTTAGAGCAGTATTTACTACTCAAGTTAACCCCCTACCCTAAGCAGCAGTACCTCAGCTACCACCTTATCAATTTAATACTAGTTATATTTAACTGAGGTTAACAGTTTTCAATTCAATTATCTATCAAGACAAAACTACACATTTGGTAAAACAGCATCATATAAACTAAAATAAACTTTTTTTTTTTTTAAAACTGTTCATACTATTATATAGATCTATGTAATATATAACACCTGAATTCTAATAGCATTCAAATAATCTTAATGTTAGAAATCAAGAGGAGAGAAAATTATGTTCTAACATTCATTTAAATCAAAACTTTGGCTAATATGATTCAGACATTACATGCATTAAGATGCATCTATTTTCTGTCATGTGAATTCTATCAACAGCTTCCAAAAAAATCTTGAATTGTTTGTATATGAGCATTTACTTAAACTCATTATTGTCAATAGAGTAAAATATTGTATTCATAAAAATTATTATAAATCATATTACATAGTTATGCAGATTCTCAGAAACACCTGCGTTATTACCTAAAAAAAAAAAAAAAAAGCCATCACACACATAAACACAGACACACACACATACATATACACACACACACACACACACACACACACACACACACACATACATATACACATACACATATATACATAGATACACACACACACACATATATATATATATATCTGATCTCACTGAGTTGTGTGTTAGTAGAGCACTATCCTACTTGCTGTCCCTAGAATAAATCTGTCTGCTTTATACAAAATAATGCACAGCAAACACATATTAGTAACCAGATTTTACAATCATGCTAACCTACTGCTTTAAAATATATCACATGACATTTCTTCCAGAATAGAGTTATAAGATTATTTATGCTTGCCAATCAGATGAATTAAATGAGTTATAGTAAAGTATATGTTTGGGACACAAGTTTTAACACAGATTATTATGCTACTGTTAAGTAGATTTTCAAAAACATTTAAATAAATGTTTCATTTTCTATGCCTTCTAAAATAAGATATTTACTTGCTACAAGAAACTACATCATCCAAACTCATCATAACTGACATATTTTATGAATAGAGTATTTTCCTGAATCTGTGGTGTGTCAGTGTGATAACCTTGTCAATGTTTATACTAACTGCTTTCAGTTTCTCTGTGAAAATTCTGTGAGTGAAGCTTCTGAGGAAACTCATGGACACTATGCATGAGACAGCCCACATCCCAGATTGTCTCCCTTAACATTTTGGCGGGAAACTTATTAAAACTTGTGGCAAACATTCATTTTGTCAATAGAGTAAAATATTGTATTCATAGAAATTATTATAAATCATATTGGATAGTTATGCAGATTCTCAGAAAAAAAAGCCATCACACTCACACACACACACACACACACACTCATATATATATATATATATATATATATATCTGATCTCACTGAGTTGTGTGTTAGTAGAGCACTATCCTACTTGCTGTCCCTAGAATAAATCTGTCTGCTTTATACAAAATAATGCACAGCAAACACATATTGGTAACCAGATTTTACAATCATGCTAACCTACTGCTTTAAAATATATCACATGACATTTCTTCCAGAATAGAGTTATAAGATTATTTATGTTTGTCAATCAGATGAATTAAATGAGTTATAGTAAAGTATATGTTTGGAACACAAATTTTTAACACAGATTATTATGCTGCTGTTAAGTAGATTTTCAAAAACATTTAAATAAATGTTTCATTTTTTATGCCTTCTAAAATAAGACATTTACTTACTACAATAAACTACATCATTTAAACTCATTATAACTGACATATTTTATGAACAGTGTATTTTTCCTGAATCTGTGGTGTGTCAGTGTGATAACCTTGTCAATGTTTATACTAACTGCTTTCAGTTTCTCTGTGAGAATTCTGTGATTTGAAGATTCAGAGGTAACTCAAGGACATTGTGCATAAGACAGCCCACATCCCAGATTGTCTCTCTTAACATTTTGGCAGGAAACTTATTAAAAACTAGTGACAAACATTCATTTAGCAGTGTAAATGCATCTAAACATGACAGAACCTCCACAATGTATTCCACAGATCATCACAGCCTCTATGCAAGTGAAATTAAACTCAAAATTACCAACAAGCAATAAAACTCAGCATTCTTCTCCCAACTCAATTTTCATACAAATCCTATTATTCACTGTGCCCACACAGTCTAAAGCATTCTATATATTAATAAAGAAAAGAAAAGAGAGTAGAAAATAAAAGGAGTGAGGCAGAAATAAAAAATGTAAGAGAAAGCTGTAAGAAGTATATACAATGGAATGTTACTTACTGTTTATATTAATAGAGTTAAAAATAAAACATATTATTTACTCTTATTTAGTTCTGATTATTATTAGTTAAAGCATGACAGATTATTTACAAACAAGCATAAGCAGTATAATCAAGAAAGTATAATTAGAAATAGCATTTGAAGAACTTATAAACTTTTACAAGAAATAAATATGTTATTATTCTATTAATGATATTTTCATTACTGTTCTCTCCCTGCCCTCGCCCACCCTTTACCCACTACATAATCCAAATAGAATGTCATTGTTTAAACAAAGAAAATAATAAAAGAAGAAGGAAAAAAAAAGGTAAAGATAAAAAATGTATCAAATTACTAACCTTACTTTTTCAGAAAGAAAAACAAATCGAGTCACAGCCTGCCATTAAATCCTCAGGCATTTTGACTGGTTATGAAACAAAACATTTCTTTGCACATAGAGAATAACTTTGATTAAATCTTTTCCAAAATATTTGTGGCTTTCTGGAAATGCAGGAACTATATTCAAAAGATTAATAATGAACTAAAATGATGAGAGAGAAAAAAACATATAACAAATCATTTGTTTTTAGTCTCTTCTTCTTCTCTGAAGTCTTCCAGGAAGCTTCAGTTGCCAATCTCTTTAATGAAGAACTAGCCCATTCCATTTCTTCTATTTTATCCAAAATCCTTTTTCTTTGACAAACAGTAAAGCAGAGTCTAAATCATCGAAGACCTTAGGACCATCAGGAAGGAAGATTTTAAGCTTGGCAGGAAACAGAAGGTATGTTTTAAACTGTGCTTTTTAAGCTCCCTTATTAGTGGCAGAAAAACTTTTCTTTTAGCAATTACCATGGAAGAATAGTCATTGTCAAAGCACAGTTGTCTCATTAAACTTAACAGGAGCTTTAGCCCAAGCAGATTTAAGAACCATCTCTTTATCAAAGAGGATAGAAATCTAACTATAACTGATCTAGGATAGTTTTGTTAGAGTTAGTATTAGCTATAGATCTATGTGCTCTTCGATACCAAAAGAGAATGCTTCTGGTAAATCTAAAGTTTTAGGGAGCCATGTTGTTAAAAAGAAGTAATATTGCTACCTTCAATATTTTCTGGCAGTCCAAAAATCCTAATGTTATTAGCCTAGATCTATTTTCCAGGTCATCCAGCTTTGTTTGTAAATGTGTATTTTGTTTCAGCAGAAACTCAATGTTGATTTCCTGTTCTTGTATTTTATTTTCCATGTCATTCACAGCTTCTTCTATGCCTGTCATCTGGATCTTCTGTTGTTGCAGGTCCATATGTAACAAGTCTATTTGTTTTGTAGTTTTTTCTATGAAAGTGTCTATTTTAGTATCCATTTTATCCATCTTAGCAGTAAGTTGCTGGACTATAATTATCAGAGACTGAAGTTCTTTCTTGATGCTGGAGTCTTGAGAATTTGTCTTACTGAAACTCATTTCAGACTGATAAACTGACAGGAAAATTTCCAAAGTAATTTCTGACAGGAATATTATTAAGATTTCCTTTCTTTTTTAGATATAGTTCAAGAACTATATAAAACAAACATATTTAGAAAGAAAATTACTTCAAGAATTAATTTTTTAAGTAATTAATTCCTGTCAATGTAATGAAATTGGTGGAGCTGAAGAAATCTGCTGCTATCCTGTGTTCATCCTTGGCCACGCCCCCCCATCCACAAAGTTCTAATGTTTACATGAGTAAGAATGAGACACAATTTAACTATACCCCTAGTTGGAGTAAGGTAATGCTCTGATCCAAGATGTACACACTGAAATGATGTGTCCAGACATTTGGATTTAGGATGAAAATATTTTTCTAAAACTTTACTGATTTGAAGTTTCTAGGGACCCAGTAGCAACAGATACATTAACTGGAGAACATAACTTGTAAAATTTCACATACTGTATATAAAGGCTAAGGTCACCAAAATCTACAGTCACTCATGGTGTGAACAATCCTCTATGGATCATGTCAGAACTCAAAAAACTTGAGTAACTGTGGAATAGAAGGTACTGAATTTGGATAACCTGACTTTTATTAGGGTACCTAACACCAATCCTTAAAAAAGATAGGCATGACTGCTGGGGGGACCAGACTGGTGGAGAAAGCCCTATTAGGTGATTCAGCATAGAAGCTGGGACAGGTTTAAGATCTTGATGTTTTGTATGATATAGTTGGTACCTAGTCATTTTTTTCTGCAGACAGCTGAATCTGACAAACACAGCCACAAATGCACTCAGGTGTGGTCATGGACATGCTTTTCATCTTGAGTTTTTTTAATGAATTCCCAAGTCAGGTAGATCCCAAAGAAAATTCCATTCCTAAAGGATGCAACCAGGATTTTCTGGTTCAGTTCCTCAAGATGTGAGAGCAGATAGCCAGGCAATTTAGTAAAGGCTGACACTGGATGAAACAGCCTTGGCTGGATATCACAAGTGCAGAATGCCATTACAGGTGATAAAAATATACTAAATCAAAAGGTTAAAAGACAGTTTTGAAAAGGTGCAGACCTACACTTCTTCTCTAAAGAGCCGTAATCATTGGGGTTCAGTCTGATCAACAAAATGATTTGACAGAAATTCCATGCCACATTGAGAAAAAAATCCCAAAGTCACAAACAAGAGTCCTTTGCAGCTGTCTGCTCCAAGGGCTTAGGATGAAAATATTTTTCTAAAACTTTACTGATTTGAAGTTGAGTCACATGGAAGGACAAGAAAAAAAGAAGAATTGTTGTGATGATCCACAGATAAAACAATGGAAAAAAAAGAGTACATGATTACCTTTTGCAAGAGCACTTCTGGATCATTTTACAATACAGCTAGCTGCAGGAGCTTCCAGACCGATATGACACCATCTTCAGCTCTGGACAAAAGGGCTTCAGTTACTCCAAAAGTATGAATAGCTGCACTGTAAAACCTAAGCTGACTTAGTAAAATGTAACATACCACGGTTATAGGTCAAACACAGGTTTTACAATAAAGCTACTCAAGATTTTGTACAAACAAAAACCCTTAATCTTTAGTTCCTGATGAATGTCTCATGTTAGGCAGAAAGCTTGAGCAGGTACACGGCAAAACCTGTGTTGGTCCAATAAAAGGCATTGTGCATCACCTCTGTGTTTCGCACTAATCTGAATATGTGAGGGATAGTTCATGAAGCCAGAGATCATAGTGGCTTAGGAACATATCTTTTTCTATACCTGTTAATAGTCCATGTTTTTCAAGTGCTAGGGTGTGTCTGAGATATGCTGAGTTGAAGAAATAATGAAAGCATCTGCTACAAGATCGGGCACAATGTGTTAAAAAGCCCAATTACTAGTCTTTCCAAGCCTGAAATATTGTTCAGGAAAAGTCAAACATGACATGATCTCAAAACTCCACATATGTCTACCTCATGTAAGAATGAACACATTTCTTAAGTGACGGGCAGGAATGAAAAGGCCACATTAGACCTTACCTCCTCATTTTAGCTTTCCCTAAAGGGGCTATAAGGAGAAGGATGCATTATTAGTCTAGTCATTTTCAAATAGCACATTCTGCAAATCCTCAGACTGTGTATTTAGGGGATCCTAGGTTGAAGGAGAGAAGTAATTTTCCTTCCTAGACTACTTACCAGGAAGCATGTTATCTCATCCTGAGGGCAAGGCCAGGAGAAAAATGCTATATGATCTGCTGGCAGTCAGAAACAGTGGCAATAGTATGTGCCCCCAAACCCTATGTCACCAGGAGAAGAAAGTAGTCTTGATCCTCCCAGGAGCATGCAAAGATTCAAAACTCACTGACGTGCTATTTTGCAGACCTTCATTTACCTGCCACCATTCACTGAACAAGTCCCTGAAGTCCACAGCATTAGCATAGAGACTCAAATACTGCTAGTAAGCAATAACTCACTTTGGTGGGATGCAGACAGAAATGGTAACCATTTGAAATGTTGGAACCCGCTACAGCAAGTCCCAAAATACAGAGACTAAATGTGCGAAAGAACAGACTTACATATACCAAGTCTGAGATGATATTTCTTGGAATATTCTCTCTTCTCCGAGGTATGGGGTTCTTGGACTTGGTTTACATAAGTTGGGGGGGGGGCTAGATCCCCTGCAAAAAGAAGTTTAAAGGGGGGGGGGTTATTTTCGAGATTTGCTTTTCTCTTGTGTTTTCGTTTTTTTGGGTTATCAGCACTCAGCATTTCAGAGGACATCTCAATAGGGAGCCGACGAAAATAGACATTCTTGTAAGTCAGAATCAAGTACAGCTCTAAAAACTATAGAGAAAAAAATCCTGATCTTTGCTTACTAGAGCATGATCCAAGGGATCTGCTAGCAAAGGAGATGCTATGTCAATAAATGTTTTAGTCTTACAGTAACTATCAGCAAAGCACTACTTTCCTTCGCTAAGAGACAGTAAAATACAAGAAGTTAGTAGATAACCTCCTACATGAAGATGAGAAACCATGGGAAGCTGCATAGGTCCCTGCAGTGTGGGTACACTATAAAGTAATCTTAGATCCTAGGGTGTTTTATTCGTCAAGCTCAAGATGCATTATATTATGCTTGCATGTAGCACTGGCATTTCCCACAGGGCATTCTGTTTAATGTCTGTAACCTGAAGAACCCACAATAGTCAAAGCTGTATGACATAGTGGGCATGAGATTGGTCCCATCTCCTGTGTATGCTACTCAAGGCAGCTACAACACAATTCCTGCCTCAATCAGAGCAGAAAAGTATGAGGTGGTTCAGCATGGTGACTGGTCAGTGAACCAACCACGCACCTGTGATGCTAGCTACAGAAATACTGAACCCATGAGTACTGGAAATAAATGAGAGCCATGTCATTCAGGATCAAAGGCAGGATTTCTGAATTTCTAAGGAATGTGCAGGATGGAAGAATGATGCCACTTCAAGTGTAAGCCCCTAGAAGGAGATCTTTTTAATATGATTACATGTTATGAGAAAAATATCAAAAATTTAATATAGACTTTCTTCCAGCTCTTTCTTTGGAAGTTCAATGAGAAGTTTAGCTTTCTAACTTTATTTTATCATAATTCTTTGATAACACAGACAGAACTTATGAACAATTTCTTTAAATGGGAATTAGCAGTAATTGGGTGTGTGCCATGTGACTTTATCAGAGAGCAACTCAATACAACTGTTGGTGAATGCAAATCAGCACATGAACAGCCAGAAAGAAATGAAGGCCACTGAAGGATCAGGGTAGGCCTTCGGCATTCAGAAAAACTGTATGGCAGAGAACAGGGAGGATACTTTTCCAGCTGTAGCCCCACTAGACAAGGTTCTTTCTAATGTGAATATGTGTTGGTACATTAGTACAGCCATGCATCCAAGCCCATTTTGTGCATGAGAAATTATGCATGTGTGTTCATGTGCACGTACAGTTAATACACAGTAGTAGCAAGAGTTTTTAATTGGTAATTAGCAGTGACTGGGTTTGTGTTCCAAGTAACTTCTCTATCAGGCAGCAGTGCAGTAAATGATATGTATTCAACAACATGTTTTATGTCATTCCATTTAGTTGACTACACTTGTACTTCATTATATGGTGCTTTTTACCAAGCTGAACCAGATTCCGGAAGTTTTAAATAATTTTCTTCAGTATGCAAATTCTTTCTATATAGCACACTGGCGCACGGAACAGCAGCCTGACTCATTTTCTGACTTTCGATAATAGAACTGATGAAAAGATCCATTTTCCCATCTCTGCATTATTAACATTGAAACACACATCATAGTTTTTCTGGATTGAAAAAAATGTAAGTCTTGCATTTAGCTGGCACAAACGGTAAATTATTATTTTTTTTTCATTTTTTGTCACAGTACTACTACACATCTCTATTTTAGTTCAAAATGTCTTTACTCCAACCAATTTTTCTGAAGCTGCATCATAATTTATCTAAAAAACTAAAAGATGTGGATTTGAAAATGTGAGCTACATCTCAAACTCCAGAGAAGTCAGAAAAGGTTCAATGTGCAATGTTCCTTCACGTCGCAGGTGAGGAAGCAATAAAGATGTTCAACACTTCTGGACTTAATGAATAGGACAGGGAAAAAAGCAATATTGAGAAAAAGGTTTAAGGCATACTGTAACTGAAAGAAACTTCTATCATATGTAAGGCATGTATTCGTTTCCAGCAATCAATGAGTAGAGTAAACAGATGCTTACATGACAGAGATACATATAATAACAAAATGAGACCAAAGGCTCGCATGATTCACAGATACGAGAAAGAACTCTGTGCTGGATTAAATATAATCAAATCAGAAGCAGAATATTAAGAGAAGTAGACTTGAGATTTACTGAAAGACTTGCAGTCTTTTTTTGTGTTCAATATGCAAGATACACGAAGAAGATACGAACACAAGATGTCTGTGGGAACAGAGCATCTAGCAACATTTCTTTTCTATTATGGGATGGTGTCATATCAACTATCGAGATTTTTGCCTCACATTTTTGGTCTATTACTTATCTGTTTTTCTTGCAAATTTATGAGGACTGAATTCACTAAATAATTACATACACTGGAGTTTTAGACTTTACATCCTTCAGAAAATGCATTCTACCAAATTTCTAAGTTTATAAGAGCAATAATTAAAATCTGTCCTTATTTTTGAGCCTTTGGTCCCTATTATTTTACACTTTGTCCAGATTTCTTCTGCTATGAGTTTTTTTTTTAAACAAGAAGCATCTTTATTAAATTATCACACGACACAGACAATCTTACATTTTTATAAATGAAAACAAACCATCCTGATACAATTCCAGTAGCAAACATTATACATTGCAAACCACCTTGACACAATTGTAGTTGCAAACATTACACATCACTTCTAATCTAGCCAGTCTTTGTCAGTCGAACATTACATAGCTCATTCAAATCCTGCCTTCTTTTAAAACCCGTTCCTCCTCTGCATGCATTGCTGCCACAATTACCATTTTTTCCTATGTAATTTTCTCCTACCCTTCCTTTTCTAAAGATCCCAGTTTGAGTTGTTTTATCTCTGTTACTATATTTACTACTTCAGTGCAGTTGGTTTAGACTTCGATTTCCATTTTCCAGTAATTGCTTTTTTTGCCAGCCACAATAATTAGACTCAGCAAGGCCTTACTATGTCTAGGCAATTTCGATTCCATATCACAACTCAAAAAATAATTTCTTTAGTTATACCAATTTGCTCACCCAGTACCTTGACAAAGCAGTCTGCAGGGAATCTTTAAACTGTCAACTCATTATACTCCCAAAAAATATGTTACCAGTTTACCTTTTTCTTCTCCATCACTCCAACATTTGCTGTCTACCTGAGGAAAAATTCTTTGGAGTATACTTGGAGTATAAAAATGGGTCTACTTTGCTTAATCTGAATTACACTTACCTGAAAAATTTGAGATGACATCAACAAAAATTTAATAACCTGAAGCAAAGAATCACCAATATTTTTTATAGGGAAATGAATCACTTGGCCACCAGGCTGAACTTTGCCTTCTTCCCCAGTGTAGTGCAATCTCAGAATTAGTATATTTAGTTAGGGGGATGTAGGGGGTGTAGCCCCCCCCCCCCCCGTATGGGTTTAATTTGCCTCCTTTTTTGTTTTTGTGTCCTGGTGGCCAAGTGGTTCATTTCCCTGCAAAAAATATCGGTGATTCGTTGCTTCAGGTTATTAAGTTTTCATTGAGGTCATCTCGTGTTTTTCAGGTTCGGGTAAGTGTGATTTCGATTAAGCAAAGTAGACCCATAAAATACCTATGTAAACATTTCCGAGCAAATATCTTAAATCTTCTAAACTTTGTTGCATATTTGGGAGACATATATATATCCCCATTGTTTCTTTGCAATTTGCTTATCCAATCTCTCTTCCCAAGCCTTTCTACCCTCTTCTGACTGGTTCTTACAGTTATCATGCAATATTTTATATGCTCTACTAATTATTCCTTTTTCAATGGCAGCTTCTGTTCTAGATTCTACCAAAAGCTCTACTAGTGCTGGTCTTTTGTTTATGACCCCCCTATTTCTCTCTCTTTGCCTATACTCTGACATTAATCCTTGACAGGACAGGCAATCTCTAACCTGCAGTCCAAATAAATTCTTGGCATCTTCCCATTCTATTACCTTTTCCTCCCAATATCTTGGTTCCGTTGACAGTTTTCTCCAATAAATTCCAGCCCCCTCTTGCCTATTGTCTGTATCCTTAATTGCAGTCATCCTTATCGGCAAAATCTCCTTTCGCCATTCCTGTGTTGGCTTAGTTCATAGAATACTTTCTGCTACTTTATGAATATAATATTCTGTATGAATATTGTTATTCTCCCTAAAGGTCTGCATCCAAAACCCAGTCTCTCCTCCTTCTTTCTTGAGCCCCCCCATTTCATCATCATCCCTTTCCATTTTTAATTAAAATTTTCTGCTTGTGCTATGTATAGGAGTATTAACTGTGTTGCTCTGAAACACTTCTTCAAGTCGGGTAATCCCAATCTGCCTTGGTGTATTGGAAGAATCAGCTTATCCCACTTGACTCTTGCAGTCCTCCTCCCCCAGATAAAATCTTTCAGCTCTTTATTATTTGCTATCTACAACGTCTCCTCTAGTTGATAAAAAATGCCTGACCTGTGTATATGACTAAAGGCAGTTAAAACATTTTAACTGCTTATTTCTTAATGTCAACATCCATAAAACAGAGCTTCCATGTTCTCAGTTTTTGTATTATCTTTTGTTTAGTCTCCCCCCACATATCCTTAGCTGCTACACCAGAATCATTCTTAATTCATACTCAAATACTTCATTTTATCATGTCCCCATAAATATGGATACTGCTTAACCAATTTGTGTGTGTACATAATTTACCACTATTGCCTTTGTTTTAACTTCATTCATTTTGTATCCCGAAAAGATATGAAACTGTCTCAAAAAGTTCCATAACATTCTAATGTCCCTTTCCACTTTTGTCAGGTATAAAATAATATCTGCAAGTAGAACCAGCTTTTCTTGCCTACCATACCAATTATATCCTTGGATTTCTGAGTCCATTATATTCTTTGCCATGGTTTTCAATATAATGCAAATAACGGAGGAGAGAGAAAAACACCCATGCCTGGTTCCTCTGCTCAAGTAGAAATTAACAGACAGGACACCACCAACTTTAATTTTCATCTCCGATCTCTCATATATCCTCCTAAACAACCTTATAATTTTATCAGGGAAAGCAAATGCTTCCATTGCTCTGCTCAAAAAGTCCCAACTTGCTTTGTCAAATGCTTTCTCTCCATCAAGACCCAGCAACAGTGGTAATTTCTTACATTCTGCATCCCTCTGTATCATCAATGTTCTGTTAATATTGTCAAATGTTAGCCTGCCGTCCACAAAACTACATTGATCTGTACATATCAATTTTGGCATCACTTTTGCCATGCTTTGAGCCATTACCGACAAACACTTTATAATCATGGTTTAGTACTGAAATGGGTTTAATATTGAAATGGGCCTGTATGAAGCTTGATTTTATGGATGTTTACCCTCTTTAGGTATTACAGCTACCATCGCCTTCTTCCAGGATGTTGGTACCTCTCCTCCTCTTAAACTACTGTTAAATAAAACCTTCCAGATCTTGCAGTTTTTTTCTCTCCTAGCTTCCAAACTTCCACAGGAATACCACTTATTCCTGGGGACTTCCCCTGTGGGTTGGTTATACATCACCATTTTTATCTTATATCCTCATATCTTAACTGTTAGGAGACAAGCCTCATCTACCTCTAACCTTGGTACATTTAATTCTTCCACAAACATTTCCATTTGTACCTTTTCTTGATTTCCATATTTCTCTGCTTTATACAGACTTTCATAGAATTTCTGAAATATTTCTAATACTTCTACAGGATCTGTTATCTTCCTTGTTATAGACTCCCTAAGATTGGTGACAGCCCTTTCTACTTTCTGCTGCCTAAGTCGTGCTAAAGTTTTTGTGCTCTAGAGTAATTATCAAAAAAGATATGCTTAATAGCAATCTTTCTAAACTTGTGCATATTATTGTGGTAATCCCTTATTTTCTGTTTAGCATTCTACAGTTGCTCTTCCACTTGTTCTGTGGGATTCCCCCTATTTTGCAATACTTTAACATTTGTCAGTCCCTCTAAATAATTCTTGTTACTTCTTATCCATATCTTTCTTTTATTTCCATCCTATTTTAAACTCCACTTAAATTTTATCCAACTACCTAGCTATGTTTTCAGAAGAAACGTCTATCTTCTCTAATAGCTCCTGAATAGTTTCCACTACTCATTCCTTAAATTCCCCTTTTCAACAGACAGGTAGGAAAGTGCAACTGTCTCATTTTTATTTCATTAACTCATGTTTTTATTTTAGTTATTATTGGTTCATTATCTTGAATAGTTGTTGGAAGCATATCAAGACCTTCAATTAAATGCAAATGTTCCTGTGAAATGTAAATTCTGTGTAGCCTAGCTCAGTTTTCACATCTTGGAGAATAATATGTAAATTCACTCTGAACTCCTAGTACTGAATTCACATCTTCCATGCCAAATATTTTCATAAATTTCTTCCAAAATCTACCCTCCTTTGCTATACTTTTCCTTCTGGGCCCCCAGACACATTTTCATGGTTGCAGATCAAATTTCACTCCCCATCTATAAGTGATATTTCTTGCTGAAAGCTGATTATTTCTTCCAAATTTTCTTAAGCTCTGTTACATCAGTTTTCAGTAGAATATAAATACATGCTAGTGTAATCCCCTCCCTTGCCACTAGACCCTTAGTACTACAAGTCTACCATTTTTTTATCCTATCAATATTGGAGCTCCTCTTGCAATAAATATAAGTACCCTCTTTTCCTCTGGCCCAGGTATTCTGTTGAATAACCATCCTGAAAACATTTCTTTATCATTTGTCCCCCAGCTTCCATTTTTCTAGCCTCTCACTCTTCTCCTTAGCTAGATTGCTCTCTCTCCTACCTTCTACCTGAGATTTTGTCCTGTTTTACTCTATATCCCCCATTCAACTATCTTATTTAGCTTAGTTAACAACTATCTGCACTCTAATATTACTATTGCATTATGCAACTTTTCTGTATTTCTAACTTTTAGCAATCTCAGACTATTTACATTTTAATTTACCCTAATACTTTTGTCTCACAACACAAAAAAGTAATCTATTTTGTTACTTTACTGTAAGCTGTCTTATGTTCTTTGTACCACTGTTTGATATTGTATAGCTCTTCAATTGTTAATTACTATTTTCATATTGTAATGTTTGGTGCTTTTCTCCTTGGTCTCATTGTTTGCTATTGTATATATTTTCAATGGTTAATTACTATTTTTTCATACTGTAAAGTTTGGAGCTTTTCTCCTAGGGTTCCCGCTGAAAAAGGTATCTACCTAGACGGACCAACCTGGTTAACAAATGTCAAATAAATAAATAAATAAATAAATAGTCAAATCCACATGCTCACTTCTTTCCAAGTGTCTCTCCAGTAGCACAGCTATTTGCCTGCTACATTTTTAATGTAGTTCACTATTCTTTATTTTTTGTATTTACCCCTGATACATTAACATTTAAGGATATTACAGACAGCATCACTGTTTTGAGAAGTTATTATTCCCACCTTTTATGTATAATAGCTCTTTTTTTAAATGGCTAGTTCCAGCTTTTGTGCTACATGCATATACTGTTTGGCAGGTTAATCTTTTATACAGTTGTTTCTTATCTCCATTTGAGCCTAGTCACATCATAAAAAACTTTTTTGTTTTAGTGAAAGCTCTAAAAAAATAACACCTTCCCAAAAACATATTAACTTAATAATAACACACAAAACTATGTACATCTTCAAATATCGAAGTTTTATATTCCTAACAGGAACAAATGTTCCAAACTGACAGCCACACACACAGAGACTTGAGATAACCTAAAAGAAAGGTTATCCATGCTAAGACACGTGATACAGCTTGTGCTTGTACTAAGAGCTGCCTGGCTTTTTCTTATCTTTACATTGCGGCTCTCTCAGCTGGGAAAACATGAACTGGAATACTTTCAAAAAACATTTTCTCCAAGCCATTCTTTTTATCAGAGTATCTGCTAGACACATGAGAAGCGGACACAAAACTGCCAAACATACACTTGTTTACTAGAAAAAGGCCCTATAATATTTAATATTCTTTTTCATGTACTTGCTTTCTTTTAAAACTTGTTACTTGATTAAGTTAAGAGGCTTTTGTTTGACTGTTGTATGTACTGAAGATATTAAAAGTGAACAAGCACCTTTTTTAGGTGTATGAAATATTAGCTTTACAGTATAACAAGAAAAGGCCAGACAGAAGCAAGTTTAAGTTAACAATGTTGTGATCTTCAGATATTGGGGAAGGGGTGGGATCAAACGTGCACCGCTCACAAAATATAAGTGCGTAAAATTAAGATGATAAAGTCCCTTGGTGGATTTCAATATTAATCTCTATAGACTAAGCTACAAACATTTTTTTTTTGTTTTGTAAAAAAAAAAAAAAAAAAAAAAAAAAAAAATAGCAGGTTTGAAAAATTAAACAAAATGATGAAACTCACTACAAAATGCTAAGTTTCTTGCATCTGCAAAAATGCTAGTTCTTTTCCATTAGCAAATATTCTCAGTGAGAAACAAGTTTGCAGCTGAAGGCAGTTAGTTAGCGGGATTCTGTACTTTGTATGTTAAGTGACATTTACAAAAAGATTCCTTTCAAGCATCTACAAAGTTGTTAACTACATTTTTTCACTGCAGACTACTATTACACAGAGGTTAGCTGTCTTCAGGTTTGAGCAATTAATCTCCAAAGAGTTCTGAATACTCTTTACTGTAGAAAGAAAAAAAAGGCAAAACAGAGAACTGATTAAGACAAAGAAAGAGAGAACCAAACATTTCCCAAAGAGATCATGAACAGGAATGTGGAGGTAAGCACCCTTCAAACCCAGGGATACCAGAAAGTCTTCAGGAAGTCATAGAAGGAAAAATATCTGAAGAGACAACACCCTGAAAGAAGGAAACTCGAGAAAGGTGTTGAGAAAAAGCAGTTCTAAAATGGGCCTCCATGCCCCCCCTTCCAGGGAACCAGAAATAGCCTGGGATAAAAACCTGTTTCCTGCTGAGAGAAGGGAACAGGTTGGATGGTTCCCTTAATCAGATCCTGCAGAACCAAATATAAATGTAGGAGCTGGAAGGAGGAGGCTGGGGAATGCTTGAGAATGGAGGAAGGGACTTCCAAGCCATAAAATAACCATTTGGGATAATGGAAAGTACCTAAGCATCTGTGGTTATCTGTTGTCAAACAAGAAAAAGTGTCAACCTGAGGGACAGAGGCATCTGGCACAGGGGTAGGAGTGGATGAATGTCAAATAAAAGATGATTTTTCAGTGAAAGAAGGTTTTTGACTCTTAGCAACCTGAACATGTTGGTCTAGAAAAACTCTTCTATAAGCATTCTTGCCCCCTAGAAGGCTGTTTAGGCAGCTTAGGAACAAAAAATGGCTAGAAGGATAATTTCTCTGAAACTTAGGATCAGGAGAGACAAAGATTTGTTTCAAATCATGCATAGCTTTAACCTTATCCTGAAGGGTTTGAAATAATTCAGCCGCATGAGTGCCAGAGAGATTCTGGTTGTCTAAAGGAGAATCCAATAATTTGACCTTTATGTCTTCATGCACAGTCTTGAGGCTTAATCAAGAATACCTATTCATAACAGATCCAGATGCAAATGCACTGCAGGAGGCATCAACACCATCACAGCTATATTTAGTAGAAGGACAAGCCACCTGAGAAGCAGAATTGGGAGAAGCCTTACACTCTTAAGTCTGGCAAGTCAGCCAGAATACCTCCCCCCTTCCAAGTTGCGAGACAACAGCCAGGGCCATACCTAGTCATATAGGTCTGGTAATTAATAGCCCTGAAGGCTAAGGCAGCAGAGCTATACACTTTTTTTACCGTACTTGTCCATGGCAAGGCTGTTCATATCAGGAGGTAAAAGCTTACAAGAAGCCAGCAATGTGGATGGTTTGTCAGTGGCTACAGAAATAACAACAGGATCAAAGGAAGAGATTCTATTAAACATAAAACAAACAAAATGTTGAGCCTCAGGAACATTATAGAACATGCCCACTCTCTTAGGGGCAATGTGGTCAAGAGTCAGGGGTCTGAGAATTTGCAGTGAATGTATCCAGGAGGGCAGCCAGCACTGTAAGGACTGCAAAAGACTGAAAATAATCTATTTGTAAGAGTTCACAGCATTTTTTTTAACATTAAAAATCTGAAAGTGTTCATCACATGAACTACCACATCCCCAAAAGATAACTCCTCCACAGAAGAGTCAGGAGAAAGTGAATCCTGTTCATCAGACTCCATGGCAAGGGGATAGTGAATTTGAGAGGAGTAAGTCAATGACTCCTCACCTCAGTATAACTCTTCATCCAAGGAATCAGAGTTCCTAGATTGTCTGGAAGGAGTGCAAGACCAAGGAAGAGAAGCAGGAACACAATCATTGGGGTTGCTTAAGAGCCATAATGGCAGTGAAAACCTTGTGAGGAAATCCTGCCATTCTTTGTTGGGAACCTTAGTCACAGGGGCCACATGCTTAGACTTCTGCTTCTTTTTGGTGAAATATCAGCTTGAATAAATACAGGAGGTTCAGACTCCTGACTAGATGCAATGAGGGTATGAGGCACTTCTTCCTTAACAAGCATTTGGAGAATCAGCCTAGGCCCCTCCAAAACAATCAACTGTAGTTCCCCTTCCACATCTGCACCAGATGTGTGCACACAGTCTCAGTGGACGTGCGGGTAAGACAGCTCCATGTCAGCCTCCAACTGGGTTGTGGTAGTAACAGCTGACAGCGGCATCAGATGGGCCTTGTGTTTTTCATTCAACCCAGAAACATCCAATGGAGGCCGGACAGCAACAGATCAATCTGCAACTTTTTAGCTTTCCTTTTAAGTGAATGCCGAACATTGGGCAAGCAGATTTGGCTATGGCACCAGTAGGCAAGAGCATCAAATGCTGTTTTTTCAATTCAATGGAAACAGACAACTTAGGACCAAACGCCTGACAAATCTCACACTGCATATGGTTGTGGGTAGCAACAAAGCAAAAAAGGCACTCTTTATGTTTATCATTATGAGGAATTTTCCTCCCACACTCACATTTTCCATTCCTGGATGAAATATAAAACTAAGGCAATAGTTAGAAAAAAGAAAGGAAGAGACACCAATGGGACCCTTATCTGTAAAAGGCTTGGCAGTGAATCAAAGTTAGTGAATGGCTTGCGGACCAAATTCAAACTTAGTGTTCAGACTGGTGGCAAAGAAAGTTCTGGGGATTTGGCATTCATATATCACATATATACTGTACGCCTTGCACATAGGACATACACCTAACATACAGTGCCTACAAGATGGAAAGGCTTTGGTATTCTGGATGGACATTTGACTATCCTCCACAGGATATCTCAAGAGTAAAGAATACTTTTGTGACATCCTCACTCTGGGCCAGTAATCAAGAAGCTTGAATTCTCACCACTGGCACTGGAGAGGGACATTCACTTGGAGCAAAAATGGATATACCCAGTATTTCCAGATGCAGCTCTCTGGATCAAACAAAATTTCCCTTAAGAAAATATAGTCCAGGGTCTGGGTTCCCCCTATGTCCAGATCACCAGTAAGTCTCCTCAATGGCACAGCTGTATAGCCAAGTCCTCAGCCAAATGTCCAAGCCAAGTCCTCCAGCACCCTCTCTGTGAAACCAGTGTTTCATGTCCCTGCTCCAAGTAGCTGACACACACACACTTACGAGATTTGATTTTTCACAAACACACACACACAAACCTGGGAAAGGTTGGCACAGATTTACAAGCGATGCTCCCTTCTATAAGGTAGCTACACTGCCACCAGAAACCCTAAAACCAGCTACTCTAAGGCTCTTACAAGTGTACCTAACAATACTGAGTAAAATTAATATTAATACAAATGAGAGTGTTTGGCCAATGCAGTAAGGCTTCCAGGAGCAGCCACACTGTTCAGATCGCCAGTAAGACTCCCCAATGGCACAGCTGTATAGCTGAGTCCTCAGCCAAGTGTGCAAGCCAAGTCCTCCAGCACGTTGTCTGTGAAATTAGAAGTTATGTACCTACCATAATGTTCCATGTTAGTTGTCTTCTCGCCTTCTTTCTTGCTGGATGGGTTCGGAGCCGATCCTCGGCTCCGACTCGGCACTTGCTAAGCTCGAGAGCTAATTTTACCAGCTCGAGGCAACCCTATATCCCATGATGCAAGGCGTGACTACCTCAGATCTCGTTTGGTAGCTATGAAAAAACCCTGCCAGAAAAACTTCTTCCCATAAAGGAAAAAGAGAAACTAAATGTGGAAAGAAACAAGGCCAATAAACACTAAGAGTAGTGACATTTCCTACTGGGAGCCTATGGAAAGAGTGAACCATACCCAGAAAGGAGTACAACTGCAAGGTCTGTCCAGGCTAGGGGGAAGGAGGGAGGGACGCAAGAAAGAAGGCGAGAGAAGACAACTAACATGGAACGTTATGGTAGGTACATAACTTCTAAATGTTAAGTTGTCAAACTCGCCTTCATTCTTGCTGGATGGGACCGCGTCCCTAGCACCTCTATCCTGGGTGGCTCAATGGAACAGACTCTTGAGAACTGTGGAACCAAAGCTAGCACTGTCCCTGGAGGCCAAGTCCAATTTGTAATGAGAAACAAAGGTGTGAGGAGTGGCCCAAGTGGCTGCCGCACAAATGGTGTCAATAGGTAGCCTATCCTGAAAAGCTGTGGAAGTGGCTAGGCTCCTGGTAGAATGTGCTTTTGGTTTCGAGGGCAGTTGCTTTCCCCTAAGAAGATAAACATAAGAAATGATAGAAGACAGCCATCTGGATAAGGTCACTTTGGAGATCGGAAGACCTTTCCTGTTTTCTGCATAAGAAAGAAACAGTTGATCAGATTTCCTGAATTGTTTAGTTCTGTCCAAGTAATACCTGAGTTGACGATGGACATCCAAACAATGAAGTTTTTGTTCAGCTTTGTTAGAATAATTAGGGAAAAAAAATGGCAAATCAATAGATTGGTTGATATTTGTCTAGGAAGCAACCTTGGGCAAAAAAGATGGATTCGTTCTTAAAGATACCCTATCTTTGTGGAAAACCAAGTATGGGGAACGGACACAGAGAGTCTGAAGATCAGACACCCTTCTGGCTGAAGTAACAGCAACCAGAAAAATTGTCTTCCAGGAAAGAAGTTTTAATGAGCATGTAGCAGCCGGTTCAAAGGGGGTAGTATCAAGGATGCCAGCATTAAATTCAAATCCCATTGCGGAGGGGGATCTTTGATGGGAGGTTTTAGGAGAAATATCCCTCTCAGAAAGGCTTTGCAAAGCTTGTGAGACATAATGTTTTGATCCACTAAGCCAACATGAAAATTTGAGATTGCTGCCAATTGAACCTTCACTGTAGAGGGAGAAGAACCCGATTGAAAAATCTCAGCTAAGAACTCCAAGACTGAATGCACTGGAGCAGTAAAGGGATCTATGTCTCTAGACTTTGCCCAGAAGGAAAAATGTTGCCATTTACTAGCATAAATCCTTCTGGTAGAGGACTTTAGAGAAGCTACTATGATCTCTCTAACAGGGTCAGAGATCATAGGAAGCCTGGCTAAGGAAGGAAGTGGAGTAACCAAGCAGTGAGGTTGAGGGAAGGAATAGACCGGTGCAGTTGACCCGAATGGTGGGTCAGAGGATCTGGAACTGGGTCCAGATGCCAAGGCTGCACCAAGAGATGACGATGCAGGGACGGAAACCAAATTTGTCGAGGCCAGTAAGGGGCAATGAGAATCAACTTGGCTCTCAATATGGTAGCTTTCTGAATTACTTGAGGTATCAGTGGGAATGGAGGAAAAGCATAAAGAAGTCCCCGGGGCCAATCCTGGGTTAGAGCGTCTCTTGGGGGATGGCCTGGTAGAGGAAAGAGAGTGAAGAAGTCTGGGCACTTGCTGTTTTGGGGTGTAGCAAAAAGGTTGCAGCAAGGGACACCCCACTTCTGAAAAATCTCATCCACTACCGATTGTTTGAGAGACCACTCATGTGGCATGAGAATAGCTCTGTTCAGCCTATCCGCTAAGAGGTTGAATTTCCCGGGGATATGCGTTGCTATCAGAAACCGATGAGAGGAGATTGCCCATTGCCAAAGTCTGAGAGCTTCTCGACACAGTGGATAGGACCTGGTCCCACCCTGCTTGTTGATATACCAGACTACAGACATGTTGTCCGTCTGAACTGCAACAGTCCCTAAAGGAAGAAAGTCGCTGAGGGCTTGCAACGTTAAAAGCACTGCTCTCATCTCTAGGACATTTATGTGCAGATGGTATTCTATGGGTTGCCAAGTCCCATGGACCATCCTGCCCTGATAATGCCCTCCCCACCAGATCAGAGAGGCATCCAAAGTGACTGTGGCAACCGGAATTGGGGGAACAAACAGTCGGCCCTGATGGAGTTGCGGAGAAGACATCCACCAGGTTAGATGACTCTTCCACGATTATGTCACTAATATCTCGTGTCGCATGGGGAGCTGCTGGAATGACCACTGGGTGAACAACATCCACTGCAGAAGACGCATGTGGAAGCGGGCTAACGGCAGTAGTACGATGGCCGCAGCCATAAGACCTAGAACCTTCAGGACAAATCTGGCCCTGATCCTCTTGCTGAGTAATAAGATCCGAACGTACTTTTGGATGTCCAGAATTCTTTGGTTTGTGAGTCTCGCTGACATACTGACAGTGTCTAATTCTGCGCCTATAAAGGTAATAGATTGGCAAGGCGACAGAGAAGATTTTTCGAAGTTTACAGAAATCCCCAATTGGTTGCAGGTGTGAAGAGTGTAGTCTCTGGCCTTGAGAAGTTGATGCCTGGTGGTGGCAGAGAGGAGCCACTCGTCTAGGTACGGAAACACCTGGAATCCTTGATGTCTCAGATGAGCCGTGACCACTGCCATACATTTGGTAAACACTCTGGGGGCTGTAGTGAGGCCAAAGGGCAGGGCTCTGAATTGAAAAATGACTGGTCCCCAGCTGAAAGCGGAGAAACCTTCTGGAGCGCCTGTGAATTTTTATGTGATAGTACGCATCCTGAAGGTCTGTTGAGCACATCCAGTTGTCCTTGCCCAAAAAGGGTAGAATGGACTGAAGCGTGACCATCTGGAACCTTGCCTGCTTGACAAACTTGTTTAGTTTGCTGAGGTCTAAAATTGGTCTCCAATCTCCCGTCCTTTTGGGGACCAAAAAGAATCTTGAGTAGATGCCGGATCCTACTTGGTCTGCTGGCACTAGTTGGATGGCTCTTTTTGCTAGGAGCTTTGATACCTCCAGCTTTGCCAATTCCCTTAGACCGGGTGAAACGTCTGGAAGGGATTGATGAGGAATGGGATATCTCTCGAAAGGGATATTGTAGCCCTCGGATATGATCGACTGTACCCATTTGTCTTGAGAGAGGGAACGCCAGGCTATTGGGTACAGCGACAATCTTCCCCTGACTGCCTCCAAGGGTGGACAGTCGGGCAACACCTCAGGGATGCTGGAAGGGTTATTAGAGAGAGGCTCCCTGCTACCCTGATTCTGCGGACCCCCTCTGCCCCTAGGGCGGCGTCTATTGTTATTACCCCCTCTGCCTCTGGGGGTACACTGACCACGTGTATCCGGCGTGACTCCCTGAGATTTACGAAACCACATTTTCTCACCCTTCTGACCTTTTGGATAAGGTCTTGAAGGGGTGGAGAAATGGACTCCTACGGTAGAAAGAGTCTTGCCGTCTTGCTCACACCTGGTCAATGTGTCCTTCACCTGAGGCCCGAACAAAGCCGAACCATCGAAGGGAGTATTAGTGAAGGACGCCTTAAAGGGATCTGCAAAATTATAAAGCCACATCCAGGCCTGATGCCTAAGTGCCACTCCTGTGCCTGCGGCTCTACTCGCTCCATCAGCTGCATAAGAAACGAGCCGCATGGAGGAGTTAGTTATAGAATTTAGGATTCCTAGCTGTGAGGCAATCTTTTCTTGAGCCCCAGCAGCTGACGGATCCTGAACCACCTCACCTAGTTCCTTGAGAATGTCTCTCTGAAGCCTGGTAAAGTGACACAGATAGTTCAGCGAACGCATAGCAAAGGTCGCTGAAGAAAACATCCGCTTACCGTACCTATCCATGGCCCTAGAGTCCTTGTTAGGAGGATGGACAGGTACAGAAGGATCAGCAAGTTCCTTCTTGGTGGCTGCCGCCACCACCATGGCATCAACGGGGACACCCTTGGTAAGAAACTGTTTGTCTGAAGGGGCCGTGATGAATTTAGAAGGCCTCCTGGGGACTGGTTCCACAGAATCCGGGGCCACCCACGCCTTCCGAGCCACCACTTGCATGAGTGGGTCGAAAGGTGGAGACACCCAGGAGGTGGAGGGTCGAGATCCAAAAGCCTCCAGGTATACCGACTCATCCTCGGAGGAATTAATGGGAGGCCAGCTCCCCCTCTGTTTAAGGAGTGCCAGGATATCTGAAAAGGAGACATCCTCAGAGGGGGACCGTGGGGAACCCTCCGACTCATCTAAGTCGGTATCTCATGTCGTAGACTCGGGGGAGTCTGTGTGCGTCTTCTTGCACGTCCTCTTACGCGGGGGTTCTCCAGCAGGATCAGGAGAAACCTCGGAAGAGGAAGTTCTTCCCAATGGGGAAACCTGGGGTGATGGCTCTCTGGGTCTGGGAGCAAGAGAATGGCAAGAGACATCAACAGGCACCGAAGAGGGAGGAGCTAATGGAACCGACCATTGACTCAGCTCCGGGGCTAGAACACTCCTCATCACCTCGAAGGCTCCCCTCCCAGGGAGGCCAGAAGACTCCCGCTCCGAAGAGACAGGAATCCCGGTCCCACCGAAGAGAAGGCTCGAGGCCGATGTCGGTGCCGAGCTCACCAATGCGAAGCTCCAAGAGGGAGGCGGGTGGGATAAGGGTCCGATGCCACTCGCCCCCTCGGAGCCGACAAGGGAGACCCGACGACCGGATCCCTCCAAGGAAGGCCTCATGGAGGAAATCGAAGTCGAAGACGACGGAGCCGACAGGGGGAGTATCGGCTCTGGCGCACCCACGGTCACCGTTCTGAGAAGCTCTGGCTCCGAACTCTGAAGGAGAGTCGGAGGAGGAATTTCAGGGGGATGAGAAATAGCAGTCGTCTGCTGAGACGGGCTATGGAGCATTTGGGCCAGCGCCTGTGACTTCAACAGTCTACTTACCACCCTCTCCAAGTCATGGTCTGACAGCCTGGACGACCTTGAAGATCGGCTCCGATGGCACCGCTCCAAAAGTAGAGGAGATCCCGGAGCCGAGCGAATCGACTCCAGGGGAAGGGGACCGAGATCTCTTCTTGGACGGAGCCATCGGAGCCGAAGACCCTTCGGTCCCAGATGGAGCCGACAGCTTATCGGCTCCAGTGCTGGTTAAAGAGACGTCGGCTCCGGCCGGAGCCGACATAGTCATAGGTACCAATGTATCGGAGCCAGGCGGAGCCGATACCACTACCTCCAATGTGGAAAGATTGGCTCCAGCCGGAGCCGATCTCGACTCCAAAGGAGTCGGAGCCACCGCCAAAGGCTTAAGCACCACAGCCTGGGCTTTAGGTGGCTTAGAGGGCTTAGCCGACCCAGTCTTAGTCAGGGAACCCTCTGGCTTCAACAAGCCATGTAGAATCAGCTTGTTTCTACATTCCTGCAGGACTCTCTGGCTAAAGGAGTGACAAATAGCACAGGAGTCCTGCAGGTGTAAAGGCCCCAGGCAGTACACACAGGAAGTGTGACCGTCTGTCAGAGACATTTTCTGACAGCACGAGTCACACTTCTTGAAGCCTGAGACCTTCACTTCCTTTGACATAGTATGCCAAAACACACACAGACACACACCAGTCACACAGTTATCTAAAGAGAAAAAAGGGGAAACTGAAAAACACAGACACTCTCCCTGACAGAAAATAAATGGAAGGGAGGCTTAAGGCCTGAAGGGAGGAAAAACTATCCCTGTATAAAGGCAGAAAAGGGAATATAGGGCAAAAGATATATATATATATATATATATATATATATATATATATATATATATATATATATATATATAAACACTAACTAGAATTGAAAACTGGAAAAAAGGGAAACATTTTCTCTGACTAACTATAGTATAAATCCAAAACTTTACCTGAGCTGGTAAAAGGAGACCTCTTCGCGAAGCGACAAACGAGATCTGGGGTAGTCACGCCTTGCATCATGGGATATAGGGTTGCCTCGAGCTGGTAAAATTAGCTCTCGAGCTTAGCAAGTGCCGAGTCGGAGCCGAGGATCGGCTCCGAACCCATCCAGCAAGAATGAAGGCGAGTTTGACAACTTAACATCCAGTGTTTCATGTCCCTGCTCCAAGTAGCTGACACACACACTTTGAGATTTGATTTTTTTCACACACACACACACACACACACACACACACACAGGAAAGGCTGGCACAGATGTACAAGCGATGCTCCCTTCTGCCCAGACTATAAGGTAGCCACACTGCCACCAGAAACCCAAAAACCAGCTACTCTAAGGCTCATACAAGGGTACCCAATAATAGAGTAAAATTAATATTAATACAATAAAACAAAAGGTGCACTGAAAGCGACCCAATAAATCTACGGATGAAGGCAACCAGTATATGTAACATTTTATTAAAGAAAAATTCACACTAAAAACACTACATATCCATTAACGCTGTTTGAAAATCCGTTTTCGTTTCATCACACTTCATCAGATGTGGGTTAGAGTGAAAGACAGCCCTTTTATATACAATCAAACCTTTTTAGTGGTTTCAGTTAAAGTCTTGAATTCTTTATCCATATCACCGTTGACATGCCCCTAGAGTAGCCAAACTACTTGTAGCACCTTTTTGTCCAGTGATCAGGAGAATCTTCTTCTCCAGAGCATCCTCAATTGTTATGCCAATGTTTGCAATCCTGCTGCTATAAGCACTTGTGATTGCCCACAAGCTCCTGTGTAGTTCTTTTGCTTAATCACTGCTTAGTAGTTCAGGCTGAGGCCTTCTTCACTGTGACAGACACAGACTTTAACTGAAAACACTAAAAAGGTTTGATTGTATATAAAAGGGCTGTCTTTCACTCTAACCCACTTCTGATAAAGTGTGATGAAACGAAAACGGATTTTCAAACAGCGTTAATGGAGATGGAGTGTTTTTAGTGTGAATTTTTCTTTAATAAAACATTACATATACTGGCTGCCTTCGTCCTTGGCTTTATTGGGTCGCTTTCAGTGCACCTTTCGTGGTTTTATTGGATTTGCATTGTGTACTTTTGCCTGCACTTGGAAAATATTAATACAAATGAGAGTGTTTGGCCAATGCAGTAAGGCTTCCAGGAGTAGCCACACTGTCAGCAAATAGATACAAATCTTCTCAAAGTTTAAAATATTCTCTAAAGGACCAGCTACAATTAAAGTTTAAATACATTTAACAATAAAAGAACATGAAAATACTAAATATATATTTATAATAAATACCAGAGTTTCAATCACAAGAAATATTAGCAATAACACAGGTGTACAGGTTCACATAGTTACAGAAAAAAAAACAATACTCAGCTACCCTCACTACTTTCCTGAGTGACCTAAAGAATTATTCCCTGGTTACTTACTAGAGCAAAGCAAGATGAAGTAGGTGAGGGGTCTTTCCTTGTCAGGTTACAAAAGCAGGCTGCCTCGAGCCTTCAGTCTTACCTAGTATTAAAATATCATTTTTTTTTTGGTGATGGCTTACAGAATGACATTGCATCTTGTCATCTGACTTCTGATTCTCATGCTTCCTCTGTGACTAGAAGCTGTCAGGATTTAGCACGTATGTGTCAATAATATACACACAGAGCCTTGTTAAGATCTGCTGCAGCTCCTGGTATTCATAAAGCAATTTCAAACCTCCACCCTTCCAGAGTAGCAATTAGTTCACCCCAAAGACAATGCAGGAAGCTCCCTACTACAGACTTTTTGTCTCTGGCTACACTGAAAACTGTAAGATAAAATCTTCATGGCCTAAAGCCAGGTAATTTTATTTCAAACTATTTTCAAAGTTTGAGATTAACTTCTTCTCTTCCAGTATTCTGTTATAACATATACATTTAAACAGTTACAATAATGTATGTATATTTCTTTTTCTGTCCAACAGGGCACACTGTTGGTACATTTTAACTCAAATAGCTTTACAAATACACTTTTCAACACAAGCATGTGTACAAATTAGTTTGATATATGAATGATGTACAATTATTTACAAAATTCCAGCTAGCTGTGCTGGCCTATGTTACACATCCACTGCCCTACTTCTCCTGGCACAGCTTGCAATACCTCACATCGTCACAACTGTAACAGCGATAAGGAAGGACATCTTAAAAGTACAATGGCAAGCAATTCAGAAAAATAAAATTTTAAACTTTGGGAAGTGAATAAGAGATAGTAGCCTTCCAGCAGCCTTAATATTTGAATGCATTTAATAGAACAGTGTATAGTTTAGTTTTATTTACAAGTAGCCAGTGCACTTTTTTCATAGGACTTAAATTGATGTTTTTTTTTAAAGCATACAAGCTTTTTTCACATTTGGGAGGAGAATGGAGATAAGAAAATAGCACAGAGCAATTGGTGTGAGAACACAGGCTGTAACACTCACTTTAACATGGGTAACCTTAACTTTCGATAAAGTATGCCTATGGGTGCAGCTGTCAATTTGGGACAACTGTTTCTATATGGCGGGTTAAACTTCATTTGTTGAAAATGTACATAGTTTTGTGGGTCTGGTCCAAGTTAATAGGGAACTGGGGTGTTCTCAAAATGCATTTAGTTTTGGTTTAAAATTTTCATTAAAGCAAAACGTCTTGAAAACTATGACACTGGTACAAATGCAGATGAGAAATTATTAGTTATGTACTTACCATAACTTGGTATCTGTGTTGCCCTATTCTCATTCTACTTCACTGATGGGTTACAGACCTGATTCTCGGAATTGACTTGGCCGCCTTCTACAGAATTCAGCTAACAGGCTTGAGCTCCTCCCTTACCTACAATCCACTACCCCTAGCTCAACCTCCTAAGATCAGGTTTGCTGCCCCTTATAAACAGAAGAAAAAGGAACCAAGGGCTCAACCTGGAATGCAGGTTCCAACAAAGGCTTTTACAGATCCTCTAGAACTGAAGCGTTTTTGGAGGGTGATGGCTGGGCAGAAGGTGAAGCAGAATGAGAAGAGGACAACATAGATAGATACCAAGGTATGGTAAGTACATAAAGTACAGTTTTGTACCTACCATAAATGTAGATGTTCGAAGATCCACATTGCTGCAGTCATAACCTGTGGGTAGTCCGCTGTCCTCGGTCGGCCCGAATACCAAAGTATTAGGCTGGCGTCGGTCATGGGCGCTCAGATCTGACGTCAGTGCGTCATGGTATTAAAGCGCATGACCGACGTCATATCCTCAGTCTTTTTTTGCCCCAGATGTCAGAAGGCCCTAAAAAGAAAGGCCACAGCCAAAAATAGAAAAAACCTCCAAAACCCATGTACAAACAACATCTACGACCCAAACCATACAACCAGTCCAAACTACAGAGGGGAAGGAGGGAGGGTAAATGGGACTGCAGCAATGTGGATCTTCGAACATCTACATTTATGGTAGGTACAAAAAGTACAGTTTTGTACCTACCATAAATGTAGATGTCCGAACTGGATAGCATCTGCAGTCATAACAACAGGGTTGTCCTGTCGTCAGGCAGCCCTTCAGTCGGCCGGATTCCAAAGTCCGGGTCCGGCTTCGGCTGATGTCGCACTTCACCCGACGTCATCTCTGTTGGTCTTCGGGTATAAAGGCATCAGCCGGCGCCATTTTCCTCAGTGTTTCTTGCCCCAGATGCCAGTAGCCCTCTTGAAGGCTAAAATTTAGATAGATGCCAATGTTTCCAAAAAGATAGAGGTAAACACAAAAATAAGCATGTATGCACATATATACAAACAAATACACCATAAAAGACTCCCCCCCACCAGCTAGCTATTAGGAGGGTAAACACCCTTGGAGTACCACAGAGCGGAAGGAGGGAGGGTAATCCTGACTGCAGATGCTATCCAGTTCGGACATCTACATTTATGGTAGGTACAAAACTGTACTATGTCCTTCATGGATGCATCTGCAGTCATAACAACTGGGTAGAATACCATAGCCAACAAGGGGAGGAGGATAAAACTAGATTATGGTGTGTTTAGGATCCCTTGCAGTACAGCAGTGGCAAACCCTGCTCGGGATCTGGAATATAGAGGCAAATTATAATGCTTGGCAAATGTATGCACGGAGGTCCAAGTAGCCGCCTCAATAATGTCTTTGGTTGCCACTCCTCGTAGGAAGGCTGTGGTAGTGGCTGTTGCCCTTGTAGAATGAGGTCTTATGTTCTGTGGAATTGGTTTTCCATGGAAGGAGTAACAGAATCGTATGCAATTTCCTATCCATTTGGAGATTGTCTGTTTGGAAATAGCTTTTCCTTCCCTTCCTGTTGCATAGGCTACAAAAAGTTGGTCAGTCTTTCTGCTACTTTTTGTTCTGTCCAAGTAGTAGCGTAGCTGTCTATGTACATCCAAGGTATGCAATATTCTTTCCCCTCTGTTTTGTGGGTTGGGAAAGAAGGTAGGTAGGTAGGTGGATTGCCTGGTTTAAAGACACTCTGGATACCACCTTAGGCATAAATGTAGGATTAGTCCTCATGGACACTCTATCTTGGTGGAAGATTAGGAAGGGTTGCACTGCCATTAAGGCCTGTAGTTCTGAAACCCTCCTTGCTGAAGTAATTGCCAGTAGGAAAGCAGTTTTCCATGACAGGTGTTGTAGGTCTGCTGTTGCTGCTGGTTCAAAGGGTGATAGTGTCAATTTTTCTAGCACAAAGTTTAAGTCCCAAGCTGGTAATGGTGGTTTCCTTGGAGGTTTTACATTCTTGATTCCTCTGAGGAACTGCCTGAGCAAAGGGTGTGAAAAAACAGGTGGATCAAAGCTGTATTCTGCTGAAATAGCTGATGCATGTATCTTGATGGAGGAGTAGGACAGGCCTGAATGAAGAAGTTGACTAGGTACTCCAGAATGTTAGGCATATCTATGTTTGACACATCTTTTCCTCTTTCAGTACTCCAAATGACAAACCTTTTCCATTTTCCAGCATAGTTTCTTCTTGTTGAAGGTCTGCGTGCTTCAAGAATAATGTCTTTAACTCTTTGGGAAAGTTCTGGATTAGCTGCTGCTATGTGATGTTCCATGCAGTCAGTTGCAACGTTTTAGGTTTGGATGTATGATGCTGTAGTTGTTCTGAGTTAACATCAAAGGCATCAGGGTATTGGCCACATATTGTTCGAGACATGCTCCTCAGCAGTGGGTACCAGTGTTGTCTTGGCCAGTTTGGAGCTATCAGGATTATCCTTGGACGTTCTTCCTTGATTTTTAGTAATACCTTGTGTATCAAGGGAAGAGGTGGGAATGCATATGCTGTTAGGCCTTTCCAGCTGAAGGAGAGCAAATCCACTTTCCATGCTAGTGGGTGGAATGTCCTTGTGCAGAATTTTTTGAGCTGGTGATTGAGAGGTGATGCGAATAGATCTATCCGAGGCATTCCCCATTTCTTTGAGATGGTCTTGAAGATGTCCGGGTGCAGCTTCCATTCGTGGGCATCCGATGTGGTTCTGCTTAATATGTCTGCTAGAGTATTCTCTTTTCCCGGTACAAATATTGCCTGTAACTGGATGTTGTAGCTGAGTGCCAGGGTCCACAGCTCCAAAGTCATTCTGCATAGGGGGTATGAATGAGTGCCTCCCTGTTTGTTGATGTACCACATGACTGTGGTGTTGTGTCTGTCCTTATCATCAACTGGCCCTCTTTGAGAAATGGTCTGAACTTTTGGATTGCCAGTTTTACTGCCAGCATTTCTTTTAGGTTGATGTGCAGGTGAAGTTGATCCTGTGTCCACAATCCTTGCACGCATTTGTCCAGCATGTGGGCCCCCCATCCTAGGTCTGAAGCGTCTGTTGTGATGGTCTGGCTTGCTTGACATCTGCGAAAGGGTAGCCCTGGGTTTGACTGGCATGCCTGAGCCCACCATAGGAACTCCTGTTTTAAGCATGGAATTAGTGGGATTTCTGTTTCTAGGCTGTGTCTGTGTTGGGACCATAAATTCTTTAGGTACCACTGTAGTTTTCTCATATGTAGTCTGGCAAGTGGAACCAAGATTATGCATGATGCCATGAAGCCCAAGGCCTGCAGTACTTTTCTTGCTGTTAACTTGTTCAGTTTTGTTAGTGCCAAGATGTAAAGAGGGAGTTCTTTTGTTTTCTGTAGTTAGGAATGCCATCTGTTTTACTGTGTCCAATTCCGCCCAAGAATGTCCTTGTTTGGGATGGTATCAGCCTTGACTTTTGTAGATTGACTGTGTATCCCAGTGCTTGCAGCAAGTAAATGACCCTTTGTAAATCTGTTGTCAGCTTGCTTTTGTTGTCCCCTTGTAGCAGGCAGTCGTCTAGGTATGGGTAAATTTGAATTCCTGTAGTCTGCAATGGCGATTACTGATGCCAGGCATTTTGTGAATACTCTGGGCAGTAGATAAGCCAAAGGGCAATGCTGAGAATTGATAGTGCTCTGATCCTGCAAGAAATCTGAGGTATCTTCTGCAGATTGGTCGAATGGGGACGTGCAGGTATGCCTCCTTGAGATCTAGAGTTACCAGCCAACACTCCTTGCCCAGCATGGGAAGAAGTTGCTGTAGGGTCAGCATTTTGAATTTTGGGACAATGATGTATGTATTTAAGGTGGACAGGTCGAGAATTGGTCTCCAACTTTTTCCTTTCTTGGAACTAGGAATAGTCTGGAGTAGAACCCTTTCCTTGCTCTGCTGTTGGCACTCTTTCCACAGCTCTCATGTTTGCTAACTGCATTATCTGTTGTAGAGCCTCTGTTTTTGATTTGGAGGTAGATTTGGCATTCCTCTTTTGACTGGTAAAGTGTGGAAGTGGAACCGGTAACCTTGATCTATGGTTTGTAAAATCCACTTATCTTTTGTTATATAGTGCCAGTTCTTTGAAAATAAGGTTAATTTTCCGCCTAGAGGAGCTGCTATTTGTTCCCTGGTAGGCGGATTTAGGGTTAAGTCACTGTGGTTGAGTTGATGTAGTGGCAGAGGTTGTGTCTGTGCCTCTGTTGTTACCTTGCCACTGTCGTCCTCTGTAGGCACCTCCCTGGATTGGTTTCTGCCTCTGGAGCGTCTATTCCTGCCCCTTTGAGATCTTGTGGAGTCAGGAAAGGACCAATTTTGGCAGGCCAGTTCCTGCTAAACCTTGGGGTTGAACCTGCAAGAAATCTTTAACCGTTTGAACAGATTTTGCCTTTTCTTCCATTTTCTTCATAACCTGCTGGGCAGGTGTACCAAACAAACTTGTCTTATCCATAGGAGCATCTAGCAACTTAGCTTTAACATGATCCGGTAAAGCTTGCTCCTTTAGCCATGCATGCCTTCTTATCACTGTGCCAGTCATGGCTGATCTAAATGAAGCCTCCAGTGCATCATAGCCACATTTTAAGGAATGGTTACTAACCTGTTGTATGTTATTTACCATTTCTAATACATATTTCTTATCAAGAGATTCATCAGTGGTTAGCTTTTTAGTTAACTGATCAAGCATAAACTCTTGGTATTGTATCATGTGAAACTGACAATTTAAAGCTCTAGCTGAGAGAGTAGCTGAAGTGTAGACCTTTTGCCCCATCTGTCTAATGACCTTGCTTCCCTTTCAGAAGGAATAGGGTTTTAGCTGTGGTGTGCTACTGCCTTGGGACCCTGGGATATAGTTTGGGTCTGCAAGTGGGGCCTTGTAAAGGTGGTGATGAGTGTCTGGCACCCTGTAAAATCTGTCTGGTTTGGCAGGGGCTGGAGGTAAAGAATCTGGTGCGGAGCAGACATCATTGAAAGCATCATCCACCACAGAGAACAGGAGGTATAGCTAAGGGCCTGTGCTGTGGAAGGTGCAGAAAGGTCCTAAGTCTTTTCTGGAGTCTGAAAAATCCTGTTGCTGCCATTGGAACTGCTCTCGCATGGCATGTAAGGTTTCCCCAAAGGAGAATTCTTCTGGTGGGAAGCAGCTGGAATGGATTCTTCAGCATCAGAGTCTTCAAAATTGGAGAAAGGAGCCTCTGGCTGATCAGTTATGTCTGATTCATCGGCAGACTCATCAGAGGACACTGGCTCAGGGGCTCTGCCCTAGGTCTCTTCTCTGGGGGCTGAGAGGCCCTGTCTGGGTGAGATTGAGATCCTCTAATTAATGAGATTAAATCTTCTGCCAGAGTAAGCATTGGAGAACTAGAGGAGGGCCTGGTTGTAGGGGTTTAACAGGCACTGTTTTAGTAGTCTTTGCTGCTTTAGCCCTGGCGAAGGCCTTAATGGACATGGCTGCTGGAGGCCTAGCAGCACCACGCTGGGGTAGAGACATCCAAGGGAATGGTGTCTGATAAGTCAGTGGCAACCACCGTAGTGGATAAAATTTCTGAGGCCGTTCAAGAGTGGTAGCAGGGGCCTCAGTTGTAGAGATAGATTCAGCTGTACTTTGATCAGTTTTCGGTTTCGGCGAAACCGAGACACTCGCGTTTGCTTAACCATGGTTTCGGCCGAAACCGCGGACCATGGTGTCAGTCTTTATCTTTGTTTTTGGCAGATTGGGTAGTCGGAGGATCCGGCGGCATAATGTCGCAAAATCAGAACCGAAAAACTGTTCAGCAAACTCCGACCGGCGCCTAAGCGTTCGTCGGTTGAGCAACACAGGCGAACAGGCTGCTACGTCGTGGGCTGGGCCTAAACAAGGCAGACAATAAGGTGGAAATCTTTATGAGGTATTTGTTTCCCACAGGTTAAACAATTATTAACTTTTCTGACATCGGCTGAGGCAAGAAAGAGTCCCCAGCGGGTACTTAGCTTTAGAAGTCTTGAGTAGTATTCGGTAGAAGTAATCTCTGGATCCGACCGACCGGCACTTGCGAACAGCTTCTGCTTCGCCAGCGGCAAGAAAGACTGAGGAAAATGGCGTCGGCTGATGCCTTTATACCGAAGACCAACAGAGATGACGTCGGGTGAAGTGCGACATCAGCGAAGCGGACCGGACTTTGGAATCCGGCCGACTGAAGGGCTGCCTGACGACAGGACAACCCAGTTGTTATGACTGCAGATGCATCCATGAAGGACATCCTGTGGGTAGAATCCCAAAGCAAGTGTAAGGGGAGGTTGGCAAAATCATAAAGCATTGGGAGCTGCTAATATGCCCTGTAAGACTGCAGTGGCAAACCCAGCCCTAGATTTGGAATAAAGAGGGAGATGGTAATGTTTAGAAAAAGTGTGCACTGAACTCCAAGTAGCTGCTTCCAAAATATCTTTAGTAGCTACACCTTAAAAAGCAGTAGAAGTGGCAGTAGCCCTAGTGGAATGAGGTCTGATTCCAGCGGAATCTCCTTACCATGATGAGAATAACAAAAGCAATACAATGGCCAATCCACTTAGAAATAGTTTGTTTTGAAACAGGTTTCCCCTGAGAGCCCAAAGCAAAAGAAACAAATAACTGTTGAGACTGTCTGAACCCTTTAGTCCTGCTCAAATAATAACGCAACTGCCTGTGAATATCCAAAGTGTGCAAAATTTTCTCCCCTTTATTTTGGGGATCAGCATAAAAAGTAGGCAAATGAATAGATTGGTTCAAGGCCACATTTGAAACCACTTTAGGCATAAAAGTAGGGTTAGTGCATGAGATACCCTATCCTTATGAAAAATCAGGAAGGGTTCAACTGCCATTAGAGCCTGTAATTCAGATACCCTTCTAGCAGACATAATGGCCAACAAAAAAGCAGTCTTCCAAGACAAACTTTAACTCAGGCGTAGCTGCAGGTTCAAAAGGAGGTAAAGTAAGTTTTCCAACACAAAATTGAGATCCCAGGAAGGAGTAGGAGCTCTGGGAGGTCTTATGTTCTTTGCCCCTCTAAGGAATTGCTTAAACAAAGGATGAGAGAATAATGGTGGGTCACAGTCATAGTGAGCAGAAATGGCTGCAGCATGAACGTTTACAGAGGAGAAAGACAAACCCTTGTCTAATAATTCTGTAAGATATTGAAGAGAAACACTCAAATCAGGCCTGGCAACATCAAAGCTCTTTGCTTTGCTCCAAATAAAAAATCTCCTCCATTTATCAGCATAAACTTTCCTTGTACTAGGCCTTCTGGCCTCCAAAATAACATTCAAAACTTGTTGAGGAAGCTGCGACCCTCCAGGTTCTAGAACAGAATATGCCAGGCTGTTAGATGCAGGGACTGAATCCTGACATTGAGGAAATGATTGCCTGCCTGAGACAAAGGTGTGGAATTGAAGGCAAAGGCCAAGGAGGCTCCCGTACTAAACTCCTCAGCAGAGGGTACCAGTGCTGTCGAGGCCAATCCGGAGCTATTAGAATCATGGAGGGCTTGTCTTGTCTGACCTTCAAGAGCACCTTGGGAAGGAGAGGCAGAGGAGGAAAGGCATAAACGTGAAGATTGCTCCAACTGAATGATAGAGCATCCACTTTCCAAGCTGTTGGATGAAACATCTTTGTGCAAAACTTTGGCAACTGGAAGTTTAGTGGAGAAGCGAACAGATCTATGTCTGGAGTCCCCCATATCACTGTCAACTGTCGAAATACATGAGGATCCAACTTCCACTCGTGGGGATCCACCATCTGTCTGCTCAAAACATCTGCTAAGGAGTTCTGTGCTCCTGGCAGAAACCTTGCCTGAAGAGTGAGGTGCAAACTGAGAGCAGTCTCCCACAAAATCATAGCTTGCCTGCAAAGAGGGTACGAATGTGTTCCCCCCTGCTTGTTGATGTACCACATGACAGTTGTGTTGTCTGTTTGAATCAACACTTGTCCTGGGTGAAGTAGTTCCTTGAAAGCCATCAATGCAAATTGGACTGCTAACATCTCCTTCAAGTTGATATGTAAATGTTGAAGTCTGGCAGGCCACGTGTCTTGAACCCATTTTCCATTGAGGTGTGCTCCCCAAGCCTTGTCCGAGGCATCTGTCGTTAAGATCTGACTCGCCTCTGGTCGGGTCACAGAGAGTCCCTTGTTTAGGTGACATTCCTGGGCCCACCACAAAAATTCCTTTTGAATGCAAGGTATTATCTGAATGACAGTGTCCAGATCGTGGCAGTGTTGTGTCCATACATTTTGAGATACCATTGTAACTTCCTCATATGCAGTTTGGCATTGGGAAGCACCAGAATACAAGATGCCATGAACCCCAAGGCTTGAAGGACTGTCCTTGCAGTCAGCCTGGACCAGAGTCAATTGTTGGAAGTAAAGTGTAAGGTTCCTTTGCTTGTCCAGGGTCAAAAAAGCCATCTGGGAAGCTGTATTCAGTCTCACACCCAGAAAGCACATTTCCTGAGAGGGTACTAGACTGGACTTTGTTTCGTTCACAGAATACCCTAGGCACCTTAACACTGCCATAACATACTGTAGATGGTGTAGTAGCTTGTTTTTGTCTTGAGCAAGAATCAGGCAATCGTCCAAATAAGGATAAATTTGTATTCCTCTTAACCTTAAGAAGGCTATCACGAGCCAGAACCTTTGTGAACACCCTGGGCAGTAGATAAGCCAAAGGGCAATGCAGAGAACTGATAATGTAAAGTCCCAGCCAGCAGGAATCTCCTGCAACTGGGCCTGATAGGAACATGAAGATAAGCCTCTTTGAGATCCAGAGTTACCATCCAGTGATCTTTGCCCAACAGAGGCAGAAGTTGTTGCAACGTCAACATTTTGAATTTTGGAATGTCCAGGTATGTGTTTAGGATAGATACATCCAAAATTGGCCTCCAAGTGTCTCCTTTCTTTGGTACAAGAAACAGGCGAGAATAAAATCCTAGGCCTACTTCTGACAGAGGGACCTGCTGTATAGCCCCCATTTGAAGAAGTAAAGAAATCTGTTTGTGAGCCTCTACCCTTTGCTGAGGAGGAACGTCTGGCATGCCTTTGAAAGGAGGCAATGTGTGGAAATAAAACTTGTAGCCTCGGTCTATAATGTCCAACACCCATTTGTCCTGGGTGACTAAAAGCCAGTTTTGCTTGAAGAGTGCCAACTTTCCTCCCAGAGGAGCTGCCAGACAGGAAGGATCTGGCAGCTGAAGATGCAGGTCATTGGGCCTGTTTACGAAAGGACTGGCCCCTGCCCTCACCTGTAGATTGTGCAGGGGAACTCCACGTTCTAGGCCTGAAAGAACCCTGAGCTCTGCCCCTACCACGTCTAGATCTGCCCCTAGACTGTAAATCAGAAGAAGGGTAAGCCCATCCCTTAGTAGGCCAATTCCTGCTAAACTTAGGGGGCTGCACCTGCAAAAAATCTTTAACAGTCTGCATAGACTTAGCTTTGTCTTCCATTTTCTTTAAGACAGACTCCACAGGAGAACCAAGCAAAACTTCAGACTGCAAAGGAGCATCCAAAATACTAGCTTTAACATGCTCTGACAAGTTCTGATCCTTAAGCCAGGCGTGCCTGCGAATAACTGATCCAGTGGCAGCCACCCTGGAAGAAGCCTGTAAAGCATCGAAACCACACTGCAAAGAATGCTTACCCACCTGATCAGAGGCATGAACCAAATCCTGTAATTCCTTACACTCTATGCCCTCTGCCAAAGCATCTACCTTAGATTTTAACTAAGTAAGGAGAAAATTCTGGTACTTCAACATATGAAACTGGCAATTCAAAGCCCTCATTGCTAGAGTGGAAGAGGTATACACTTTTTTTTTTTCCCCACCTATCCAAAGCTCTAGAGTCTTTATCCATAGGAACTGGATTCTTTACAACAGAAGCCCTGACACCCTTAGGTCCCTGGCTAATAGTTTCTGGGTCAGCCCTTGGGCTCTTATACAGATATTTATGAGCCTCTGGCACTCTGTAATACCCATCTGGTTTGACTGGCGCAGGAGGCAAAGAGTCTGGATTAAGAGAAGCCTCCGAGAAAACATCCTGAACAATATCCAAAACAGGAGGTATAGCCAAGGGCCGATGATGTGGCAAAAACAAAAATTCCCTAAGCCTCTTTCGGGAATCTGAGAAATCCTGACCTTCCCATTTAAAATGCTCCCTCATAGAATGCAGGGTTTCTGAAAAAGAAAAATCCTCTGGAGGAGAAGCAGAAGGACTGGAATCCTCTGCGTCTGAATCAGAAGGAGGAGGAAAATCCTGAATGTCTTCAGCCGAAGACTCTGAGTAATCTGAAGCCTGTTCCAAACTTTCCACCTCTGGCTCCACCCTAGGCCTCTTATCTGGAGGGGGCATAGAACCCCTGATTAAAGAAATCAAATCTTCTGCCATTTTAAGCATGTGTTTTTTAGGCACAGAACCTGCAGAACTAGGACTGACACCTGAGGAAGGCAAACCAGGCCTGACCTTGGAAGATACCTTAGAGACAGAAGGAGAAGGCCTAGCCACCTTAGGCAAAGAAGGGAGTACAGCAACCTGAGAGGCCCCCTCAGCCTGACCTGACTCCTGAGTGGCCACATCCTTCAAAATTAATGGCTCCCCCTGAGACTCAGCTGAAACCTCGGCTGGATCCACAGATTCCACCGTAGTTTCTAAAGAACCGGCGTCTGGAGCGGACGACTCATCCTGTTTGGACCTTAACGATTTTCTTTGCTTCTTAGCGGTAGCGGGCGTCGGAGGATCGACGGCATATTGTAATTACACCGCTTACCGAAGACAAGCCTAGCGCAATCTAACCTACGTTTAATGGTGCGCTTATTAAACCTAGCACAAAGCGACACCCGACTACGTGCTCAGGCCCCAAACAAGGAATACAGAGTGAGTGGTAATCCCTATGCGGTATCTGTTTCCCACAAGAAATACAATTATTCACTTTTTCTGACATCCGGAATTAACTGAGGCAAGAAAAACAAAAATATTCTAGCGGGTACTTAGCCAACTTGGTTTCGGTCTGAAACTCAGAATACGAAAATTTCAGAACGCCGAACGGCACTTGCAAACGCTGCTTCTGCTTCGGACCATGCGGCAAAAAAGACTGAGGATTTGACGTCGGTCATGCGCTTTAATACCATGACGCACTGACGTCAGATCTGAGCGCCCATGACCGACGCCAGCCTAATACTTTGGTATTCGGGCCGACCGAGGACAGCGGACTACCCACAGGTTATGACTGCAGCAATGTGAGATGAAGAACATCTACTACATCTGGTGTTGTCTCTCTCATTTTGCTTCACTGATGGGTCAGAGTCCCCAGCTACATGATTTCTTAGGTGGCCTCAAGGAAGGATATGCCGTAGCATCGAGGAGCCAAAGGATGTTTTGCTACTGGAAACCATATCCAGCTTATAACGGGTCACGAAGACATGAGACTGGTTATCCACTTTGCTACCATCAGTTTTGAAACTGTTTGATCGTTACAATTAGACAAAAAAGAGGCAAACGATTGCTCTGATTTCTTGAATTGTTTCATCCTATGAAGGTAGATACTTAACTGGCTGTGTACATCTACGGAATGTAAATAGAAGTTATGTCCTTACCATAACGTTCCATGTGGAGTGTTCATCTCGCCTTTGTTCTTACACATGGGTTCGGAGCCGATCCTCGGCTCCGTGCCGGCCTCTTGCAAGCTCTGCATCGAGAAGAAGCTCGAGACAATCTAATACCCACAATCCCCCTCTGCCTTTACCTCAGATCTAGTTTGCAAGCAAACCAATCTACAGAGAGAGCTCATTCATGCTTACATCACATATGCACAGAAAGAATCTATACATAACTATATATATATAAGCCAAATAGACATATATAAATATATATGCCAACTATGTACACAACATTGCAACAGCAGCAGAATGCCCCTGGCCAGGCATCAAAGAACGTTCTTCCTAAGGGTGGGAGGGTGGGACTGTAAGAACAAAGGCGAGATGAACACTCCACATGGAACGTTATGGTAAGGACATAACTTCTATATGTGATAGTGTTCAATCTGCGTTGTTCTTACACATGGGTAGCGTCCCTAGCTCCTTGTTCCTGAGGAACTCACGGGAGGACGTTCTTGAGCACAGTGGAACCAAAGGTTGCCCTGTCCCTAGAAACCTTGTCTACCTTATAATGAGAAATGAATGTATGTGGCTTAGACCAAGTAGCAGCCGCACAAATAGCGTCCAGTGGTAGGCGGGCTGCATGAGCCAAAGATGTAGACACTGACCTTGTGGAATGTCCTTTGGGTTTGTGCAAAAGGGTTTGATTTGAAGAATCGTAGACATAGATTATACAATCCGTTAACCATTTAGAAAGAGTTATTTTGGTAACTGCAAGTCCTTTCCTGCTATCAGCAAAAGCCACAAAGAGTTGATCAGTTTTTCTGTGATCTTTTGTTCTATCCAAGTAAAATCTTAGCTGTCTGTGAACATCTAATTTGTGTAACATATACTCCATTTTGTTGGAGTGGTTTTGAAGAAAGTGGGTAATTCAATGGACTGATTAATATTGTTAATAGAACACACTTTAGGGAGGAAGGATGAATTGGTTGAAGAGAAACTCTGTCAGAGTGAAAGATCAAATAAGGGTGCTTGATGGAGAGAGCCTGAAGTTCAGATACTGCCTAGCGGAAGTAATGGCTACCAAAAGAGAGTCTTCCAGGACAAAAATTTTAATGGGCAAGAAGAGGCAGGTTCAAAGGGGGGCAACATTAATTTAGATAACAACAAGTTTAGACTCCAAGGTGGCGGGAGATCTGACCGGTGGTCTAATATGAAAAACCCTTTTAAAAGGCTTTACAAAGTCTGTGAGCCATAACAGGAGCTCCACATTCTTCCACATGGAAATTTGAAATGGCAGCCAATTGAACTCTTAGTGTAGCAGGAGAAGCACCCTGATGGAATAAGTCCGTTAAAAACTCTAATATCTTATTCAAAGGAGCTATAAAAGGATCCACATGGTGTGTATTAGCCCAGAATACAAATCGCTTCCATTTGCTAGCATATGTTTTAGTAGTGGAAGCTTTATGGGAAGCCACCAATATATCCTGGACTGCTGGTGACAAAAGATCAGACCTGGCTAAGTTGGGAATTGGAGCAGCCAAGCTGCTAGATGGAGGGACAGGGCGGGATGGGAACCCCTGACGAGTGAGTCAATAGGTCTGGCTCTGGGTCCAGAATCCAGGGTCCCCGAATGCAGTGTATCTTCAGGAAGGGAAACCAAATTTGTGAGGCCAGAATGGGGCAATGAGGATTATTGTCCTGTGTAGGTTCCTGGCTTTCTGGAGAAACTTTGATATCAGAGGAAATGGAGGAAATGCGTACAGGAGTCCCGGGGGCCAATCGTGAACCAGTGCGTCCCTGGGGACTTCCCCTGGAGGGGGTAATAAGGCAAAGTAGCTCCTGCATTTGGCGTTCATTGGAGACGCAAACAGATCGCAGGAAGGCTGGCCCCACTTGCGAAAAATCTTTTTCGCTACTGATTGTTTTAGGGACCACTCGTACGGTAACAGAATTGCTCTGCTGAGCCTGTCGGCTATGACGTTGGATGACCCCGGGATGTGCGTTGCTATTAGAAAGCGACCCGTGGACTCCGCTCACTGCCAGATTCTTATGGCCTCTCTGCATAGCTGATAGGATTTGGTTCCCCCTTGCTTGTTTATGTATCAGACTACAGACATGTTGTCCGTCTGAACTGCAATAGTTCCCAGAGGAAGAAGGGGAGCAAAGTGTTGCAACGCTAGAAACACTGCCCTCAACTCTAGAACATTGATGTGCAGATTGTACTCCAAATTGGTCCATTCGCCTTGGACTGTCTGTCCCTGAAAGATGCCCCCCCACCCTATCAGGGAAGCGTCCATGGTCACCATAACTGTGGGCGTGGGTAGCACAAACGGTCTCCCCTTGGAAAGGTTGCACGTTTGAAGCCACCAGTTTAGATCTGTTTTGCATGTCCTTGTTATAAGAATCTCGTGTGTTAGAGGTAGTTGTTGAAACGACCATTGTGCAAACAGCAGCCATTGTAGGACTCATGTGCAGCCTTCCCAAGGGAATTGCAATAAGGGAGGCTGACATGAGGCCCAACACCTTCAGTACTAGTTTTGCAGGAGATTTCCTTGACAAGAGTAGAAGACGTATATGAGTCTGAAGTGATAATATCCTTTCTGGGGGAAGCCTCAGAATCAACTGACGTGTGTTTAATTCTGCTCCTATGAACAAGATATTTTGTGATGGCTGAAGTAAGGATTTTCCGAAGTTTACGGAAATCCCTAGGTGAACACACAGTTGAAGAGCAAAGTCTCTGGCCTGTAATAGTTGACGCTGGGTGGTGGCAGAAAGGAGCCAGTCGTCCAGATACGGAAACACCTGGAATCCTTGGCGTCTCAAGTGAGACGCTACCACTGCCATGCATTTGGTGAAGACCCTGGGGGCTGAGGTCAGACCAAAGGGCAGGGCTCGAAATTGAAAGTGACTGGCCCCAGCCGGCGCAGATGATCTCTGGATGCCCTGGCCATTTTGATGTGGTAGTATGCATCTTCTAGATCTATTGAGCACATCCAGTCGTCCTTCTGTAAGAATGGAAGGATCGATTGAAGCGTGACCATTCGGAACTTTTCCTTCCTGACGAAGGTATTGAGGTAGCTTAGGTCCAGAATGGGCCTCCAGTCCCCTGTTTTCTTTGGAACTAAAAAGAACCTTGAGTAAGTCGAATCCTTGCTGGTCCGCTGGGACTGGTTGGATGACTCTTTTTCTAGCAGCTTTGAAATTTCTATGGCTGCTGGCTCGCAGATGGGGCGGTACATCTGGGAGTCTTTTCTTTGGAATGGGATGAGATAGAAAGGGTATGTTGTAACCTCTGGTAACCACGCTTTTTACCCACTTGTCTGTAGTTAAATTTTGCCAGGCCTGAGGGTATAAAGCTAAGCGACCCCCGACTGCCTCCAGAGCAGGACAGTCGGGCCTCCTCTCAGGAGTGCTGGACAGCTTTCCCACGCAGTGTCTCCCTGTCACCTTGATGCTGCGCACCCCTCTGCCGCCAGGGCAGCGTCTTACACCTCTACCCCTCCTCTGCCTCTAGAGGGGCGTCCCTGTGTGCCTGGGAAAGATCCTTGGGGTTTCGAAACCACATTTTTCCACCACGTTGCCCTTTGGGGTACGGTCTGGTTGGGGTGGAAAAACGGACTCCGACAGCAGACAGAGTCTTTCCCTCCTGTTCACACCGGGTAAGGGTCTCCTTTACTTTGGGGCCAAAGAGAGTGGCACCGTCAAATGGGGCGTTAGTAAAGGAAGACTTGAAGGCTTCCATAAGGAGCATAAGCGCATCCAGGATTGTCTGCGAAGAGCAATCGCTGAAGCTGCTGCCCTACTCGAACCTTCGGCTGCGTAGGAAATCAGCCTCACGGACGAGTTAACAATCGATGTAAGGGTATTAAGTTGCACTGTCACTTTCTCTGAGACAGCTGCATCTGTAGTACCCTGGAGGGTATCTCCCAACTCTTTGACTAGATCCCTCTGTAGACGTGTAAAATGGGTCAAATAGTTCAGGGATCGCATGGAAAAAGCCGCTGAACTAAAAATGCGCTTCCCGTATCTATCCATCGTCCTAGAATCTTTATTAGGAGGATGGACAGACGAAGAAGACTCAGACATCTCCTTTTTCGTGGCTGCTGCCACCACCATAGCGTCAACTGGAACTCCTTTTGTTAGGTAGGACTTGTCCTGAGGTGCCGTGATGTATTTATTAGGTTTCCTTAGAACTGGTTCCACTGTGTCAGGAGCCTCCACGCCCTTGAGCAATTAGTTCCATTAGTTCGTCAAGGCGGAGTGACCCAGGAGGAAGAAGGGCGAGCACCAAATGCCTTCAGCAGAACTGACTCATCCTCAGAAGGGGGAAGGGACTGCCAGTCACCTCTCTGTTTCAGGATCTCCAATATGTCCGAAAAAGAGACATCTTCCGAAGGTGACTTAGGGGACCCCTCTGACTCATCTAAGTCAGTATCAGATGTCAAGGATTCCTGTGGAGAATCCAAGTGTCTCCTCTTACACAATCTTTTCCTAGGGACTTCTTAGGGGAGCATCCGAAGAAGCCTCGGAGGAAGAGGGGCACCCTCCAGGGGTGGCTGAGACACTGGTGCCCGACGCTTGGATGTGGCCGTGGGTGCAGATGAAGATAACGGCCCTTTATGGGGAGGAGAGGTTGCTTCCACTGATGTGGTTGTCTGGGTAGACAACACCTTCCTCATCAGGTCGAACGCTCCCGGGTCCCGCATCGAAGAGTCCCCGGTTCGAGGAAATGGGAAGAATCCCGACACGGGCACGAAGGCATCGACCCGAGGACGGAGCCGAATCGATCCGCCGAGGCCCGAGGGGAGAGTCGGAACCGAAGCGTCGGTTCGACTCGGCCCCGGAACCAAGGACAGACCGTCGGCTCTGAGACTCGGTATCGGGTCCGGCCAGTCGAGGTGAGAGGAACAGACCGGGAAAAGGGCGGTTCTGGCCCGGAGGGGTCCAGAATCAGTAGATCCGCCTGTTCCGGCTGCAGGGACTGAATCGGTCTCGGAGGAGGAATGGATGGAGATACAGGAGGCCTTCAAGTTTCGACACCAACTGGGTGGAAACCGAAATAAGTTTGGAGAGGGCGAATGCTCCAATAACTTCTGCACCACGCGATCCACATCGATATCCGAAAGTTTGGAGGAAGAACGGGTCGAAGGAACCGAAGACGGAGCCGACCTCAATAAGGTCGAAGGAGGGAGCTCCATCACCGGTTCCAAGACTCGAGGCTCAGGAACCGATACCAGTTGAACACTCGGCCCTGAAGTCTGTGGAACCGGTGATCTAACCTTTGCTGAAGAGCTCGGAGCCGATGACTTGGGCTCTGACGTCTTCGATTCCTTAGAGGACTTCGATGCCTGGTCAGAAGCATCCAGAGCCTCCTGAAAAGAAGGTTTCAACAGACCTCTGTCCATTAGTTTCCTCGTCTATCTGTCATGACCCTCCCACTAAAAGAGTGACAGATGGAACAGTCCTCTTGCAAGTGGAGAGGGCCAAGGCAGTAGACGCAGGAACTATGGTTGTCAGTCACTGACATTTTCTGGCCACACTGACAACGCTTGAAACCTGACTTCACCTTATCAGACATTATAGAAAAGAGAGACAAGTCCAGTAATGCAGTCAAATCCGTTAAAGTTTGTCAAATCCGATAAAAAATTGTCAAATCCGGTATAAAAGATTTGGAACGTTTCTTTCCTCAAATATTATTAAATTTATGAAGGGTTGTAGGCCCCGAAAAATATCTAACCGATAAAACTAGTTAACGGTACCAAGAAATCAACCAGAACACAACACAATCATACAGTATAATACTGAAACATCAAATAGAAATAGAAAATCTAATAAAATATAACAAATAAGTTATATCTTAGCTTTAGACGCTCGAGCTAGCTCCCAACGATGCGAATGCAGCAGCGGCAAACTAGATCTGAGGTAAAGGCAGAGGGGGATTGTGGGTATTAGATTGTCTCGAGCTTCTTCTCGATGCAGAGCTTGCAAGAGGCCGGCACAGAGCCGAGGATCGGCTCCGAACCCATGTGTAAGAACAAACGGCGAGATTGAACACTATCACATCAGGTATTTTCCTTTTTTTCTCAACAACAAGAACAAAAAGTGAGTCCCAGCTCTACTTTCAAAGTCTGGATAATTTATTCAATATAATACAATATACTTGCAAGAACAATTCTTGATCTCTAGCGCCTCGGCTAACAGCCTTTTCAGAGTAAAAAGTTAACAATCACTAAAAAAACACATATATGCTTGTAAAACATTCAATTAAATTCAATTAGATTATAATTCAATTAGAGCATGGCAAAGTAAAAATTTAAAGAAATAGCCTTAAATAAGGCTTTGCCAGTTACATTCCCTATTCAAACCATAAGGAACCAAAGTTCCATATTTCATAATTAAAACAGATTCCTTCTGTCTCAGTATATTTTTCTGATAATCTACATTATTAAAATAAAGTGGTACATGTTCTAAAACTGTTGCTTTCATACAACTAATATCCCCACCATGACATGAATTAAAATGTTCTGCAATAGGGCTAGTTAATTTTTTATTCTTCACATCTCTAACATGTTCTTTTATTCTGTCTGCCAACATTCTCTTTGTTTCGCCAATGTAATATTTATTGCAAGTACAAAAAATAACATAAATTAATCCCTTGCTTCTACAGGAGTATTTGGCCCTAACAGTGAAATTTTTACCATTAATTTTTCCTACTTCAGTTACTATATATTTACACACTGAGCAACTGCCACATGGGAAAGTTCCTAACTCTTTTATATTATTAACTATCAAAGTTATGGGTCGTTTAAAGATACTATGGACTAGAAAGTCCCTAATACTTTTAGCTTTTTTTATATGAAACAATCAATTTAATATTTTTAAGGAATCAATTTCATTCTTAATAACATTCCAATATTGTCTAATTAATTCATTCATAATGTCAGAAAAGTTTGTATATTTTGTCACAAAAAATATTTTTTCCTCATTAACTATATGTTTATTATATCTATATTTATTATGTTCTCCATCATTTGTTTTTATGTTAAAACTCTCTTTAAACACTTTTATAAGACTGTTTTTAATTGCAGTGACATCATATCCCCTATTAATAAATAACTTAGCCACTCTCAGAGACTCATCATAAGCTAGATTGACATCAGAATTAAGTCTTTTTATTCTAGTAAATTCCCCAAAAGGAATAGCTCTTAAAGTATGTGTCGGATGACAACTACTTCCACACATTTTCCAACTAATTTCATCAAATTTTCTATGAATACTAGTATGAATAAACTGATTATTAATACCTTTTAGAGAAATATCCAAGTAATTAATTTCAGAACCTATCTGTACATCACTAAATTTTATACCATATTGATTAATGTTTAATTCATGAATAAATTGGTCAGAAATTTCATAGCCATCTTTACAAATAAAAATAAGATCGTCAATAAATCTATAATATTTTATAACGTGTATTAAAGAAATATAACTTGTATAGAAATTCATTTTCAAACATCCCCATAAATAAATTAGCATAAGCTGGAGCAAAAGCTGCCCCCATCGCTGTTCCGGTTAACTGTTTGTATATTTTGCCATTAAATTCAAAGAAATTATTCTTTAAACAGAATTCTACCATTTCTAATACATAATGAGTTTTGGGACAGTCACCCAAAAAAAACTTAATAGCTTCTAATCCCCAAAAATGGGAGATATTTGTATACAGACTCTCTACATCAACAGTGATAAAATACATTCCTTCTTTCCAACATATATTTGATAACATAGTTGTTAAACCCTCAGATAAAGGGGGAAAACTGGTTATATTAAATGCTTGTGATTATTATGAGATGTGCATGAAACATCTAGGTAATAAAGATGTATATCTTGAGATTAATGTAGCTTATGTGAAGAAAGCAGAAATTGACTTCAATAATCTATTACAGAAAGGTATTAGATTACATTATTTTACCAAATCTGATGTTGACCAAAAGATAACCATTAAAAATAACCAAATGGCAAGATTTTTTTGTCTGCCGAAAGTACACAAAAATTTAGATAGCCCTCCAGGCCGTCCGATTGTGTCAGCTCATGGCTTTTTTACATATAACATGTGTACTCTATTACATGAAATATTAATTGAAAAAGTTTTGACATTACCTTCTTATATCAAAGACTCCTACGACTTCCTTCAAAATATTAAAAATATATGTTGGAAAGAAGGAATGTATTTTATCACTGTTGATGTAGAGAGTCTGTATACAAATATCTCCCATTTTTGGGGATTAGAAGCTATTAAGTTTTTTTTTGGGTGACTGTCCCAAAACTCATTATGTATTAGAAATGGTAGAATTCTGTTTAAAGAATAATTTCTTTGAATTTAATGGCAAAATATACAAACAGTTAACCGGAACAGCGATGGGGGCAGCTTTTGCTCCAGCTTATGCTAATTTATTTATGGGGATGTTTGAAAATGAATTTCTATACAAGTTATATTTCTTTAATACACATGTTATAAAATATTATAGATTTATTGACAATCTTATTTTTATTTGTAAAGATGGCTATGAAATTTCTGACCAATTTATTCATGAATTAAACATTAATCAATATGGTATAAAATTTAGTGATGTACAGATAGGTTCTGAAATTAATTACTTGGATATTTCTCTAAAAGGTATTAATAATCAGTTTATTCATACTAGTATTCATAGAAAATTTGATGAAATTAGTTGGAAAATGTGTGGAAGTAGTTGTCATCCGACACATACTTTAAGAGCTATTCCTTTTGGGGAATTTACTAGAATAAAAAGACTTAATTCTGATGTCAATCTAGCTTATGATGAGTCTCTGAGAGTGGCTAAGTTATTTATTAATAGGGGATATGATGTCACTGCAATTAAAAACAGTCTTATAAAAGTGTTTAAAGAGAGTTTTAACATAAAAACAAATGATGGAGAACATAATATAGATATAATAAACATATAGTTAATGAGGAAAAAATATTTTTTGTGACAAAATATACAAACTTTTCTGACATTATGAATGAATTAATTAGACAATATTGGAATGTTATTAAGAATGAAATTGATTCCTTAAAAAATATTAAATTGATTGTTTCATATAAAAAAGCTAAAAGTATTAGGGACTTTCTAGTCCATAGTATCTTTAAACGACCCATAACTTTGATAGTTAATAATATAAAAGAGTTAGGAACTTTCCCATGTGGCAGTTGCTCAGTGTGTAAATATATAGTAACTGAAGTAGGAAAAATTAATGGTAAGAATTTCACTGTTAGGGCCAAATACTCCTGTAGAAGCAAGGGATTAATTTATGTTATTTTTTGTACTTGCAATAAATATTACATTGGCGAAACAAAGAGAATGTTGGCAGACAGAATAAAAGAACATGTTAGAGATGTGAAGAATAAAAAATTAACTAGCCCTATTGCAGAACATTTTAATTCATGTCATGGTGGGGATATTAGTTGTATGAAAGCAACAGTTTTAGAACATGTACCACTTTATTTTAATAATGTAGATTATCAGAAAAATATACTGAGACAGAAGGAATCTGTTTTAATTATGAAATATGGAACTTTGGTTCCTTATGGTTTGAATAGGGAATGTAACTGGCAAAGCCTTATTTAAGGCTATTTCTTTAAATTTTTACTTTGCCATGCTCTAATTGAATTATAATCTAATTGAATTTAATTGAATGTTTTACAAGCATATATAAGTGGTTTTTTAGTGATTGTTAACTTTTTACTCTGAAAAGGCTGTTAGCCGAGGCGCTAGAGATCAAGAATTGTTCTTGCAAGTATATTGTATTATATTGAATAAATTATCCACACTTTGAAAGTAGAGCTGGGACTCACTTTTTGTTCTTGTTGTTGAGAAATATAGTTGGTGGTTCTCTTGTTGTTTTACAGGTATTTTCCTTTGTTGGATTAATTAGGAAAAACACTGGCAGCTGAATGCATTGATTTATATCAGCCTCAGTGGCAACCTTTGGCATGAATGAAGGATTAGTACTGAGGGAAACCCTATCCTTGTGAAAGATGATGTAGGGAGGTTTGGATGAAACAGCCTGCAATTCAGAAACCCTTTTTACTGAAGTAATGGCAACAAGTACAGTAGACTTTCAGGATAAATATTTCAAGTCACAATCATTAGCCAGTTCAAAGAGACACTGGGTCAAAGCTTATAGAATGACAGTCAAATCCCATGGAGGAGTTGGGTCCTTGACTGGAAGTCTAAGGAGAAAAACACCTTTCATAAAAGCTTTACATAACCTGGCTGAGGCCACAGATCCCAAAGTTAATCCCGAATGGAAATTGGATATGGCTGCTAACTGGAGATTAACGGTCGCAAAACTAGAACATTGCTTAAATAAGGACTCCAAAAAGGAAAGAATCTATGAAATAAGAGCTGAAAAGGCATCAAAGTGATTATTTGCAGCCCAAATAGAAAACCTCTTCCATTTACTCTTGTATAGCTTCTAGATAGAAGCTTTTGAAAAGCCAGAATGATGGCCTTGACTGGAGCAGAGAACCTGGACCCTGTAGCAATCATGCGAAATGGAGAAACCACGCAGTTAACTTGACTGAGGGGAGATCCAGGAGGAGTCCTACTGCTGGGTGAGAGAGGAGGTCCGGTTTGGGTTCCAGTATCCATGGAGGATGTTTGAGATGAGACCAGAGGTAGGGGGAACCAAATCTGATGAGGCCAAAAGGGGGCAATGAGGATCACTGTGCTCTTTAACCATTTGGCTTTGTGGAGAAATTTTGGGATCGGAAGAGGATAAGCATAAAGGAGACTAGAGGCCAATCGTGGACCAGATCGTCCCTCAGGGAATGCCCTGAAGGTGGGATTAGAGCAAAATAACTGCTGCATTTGTTGTTGTAAGGGAACGCAGAGAGATCCCAGCAGGGAAGACTCCGACAGTCAAATATCTTGTTTGCTACTGACTGACTAAGGGACCACTTGTGGGGCATCAGAATTCTGCTTAGCCTATCTGCTAATATGTTGGATCTCCCCGGTACATGTGCTGCAAGCAGAAAGCAGTTTGAAGAGATTGCCCATTCCCAAACCCTCGTGGCCTCTCTGCAGAGAGGGTATGACGAGGTTCCTCCTTGCTTGTTTATGTACCAGACTACTGACATGTTGTTTGTGTGAATCACAATGGTCCCTAGGGGGAGAGCCACCTGAAAGGCTTGCAACAATAAGAGAACAGCTCTCATCTCAAGGACGTTGACATGCAATCTGGTCTCTATCAGAGTCCACGTGCCTTGGGCCATTTTCCTGTCGAAATGGCACCCCCACTCTAGACGGGAAGCATCTGTGGTCACTGTGGCTGATGGGGGAGGGTAGAGAATGAAAGGTTTGCTGACTATCAGATTCAAGTGAATCCGACACTGTAGATGAGTCCTGCAAATGTTGGTCAACCTGACAGGAACAGACAGGGACTGATGTAGAACTGACCACTGAACAGATAGTGTCCACTGGAGAATGCACATATAGTACATGGCTAGAGGAACCAAAATTATAGCAGCTGCCATAGACCCCAAAAATCAGAATCAATTTGGCAGGAGGGGATGGATGAGGCAGAATGGCTTGAACTTGGAACATCAAGGTGTTGATGCTGTGCTGAGACAAGGACGCTATCTGCATAACTGTGTTAAAGCTGGAACCCAGTGAACTCCAAAGTTTGAATTGGCAGTGGTTGTGACTTGTCTATGTTTATGTAAATGCCGAAGACGTGGGATACTCGGTAAAGATGCTCTCTGGCCTGAGAAAGTTGATGCTGTGTGGAGGCAGTCAGGAGCTAATTGTCTAAATGCAGGAATATATGAAAGCCTTGCAGTCGAAGATGATATGCAACCACTGCCATGCACTTGGTGAACACCATGGGGGCTGTAGTGAGACCAAAGGACAGGGCACTGAACTGGAAGTGAATGGCTTCTAGGAGGAAGCACAGATGACTTCTGGGGCACACGTCCTTGAAGTCCACACAGCATATCCAATTGTCTTTCCTTACTAACGGAAGGACGGACTGAACTGTTACCATCCTCTTTCTTCACATACAAGCTGAGATTGCTTAGGTCCAAGACAGGTCTCAGGTCCCCTGTTTTCTCTGGCACTAAAAAGAAATGTGAGTAAGTTCCAGACCCTCTCTGTTCAGCTGGGACCTCTTAGAGAAATCATAAAATGACTGCAAAAGAGAGTCATCCAACTGCTAACTCCCTCTGGCTGGGTGGAACATCAGGGAGTTTCTTTTGAATCTTTTGAGGGGGGTAGAGAAAAGGGAATATAATAGCCTTTGGATATTATGCTTTGCACCATAGCATTTGTTGTTACATGTGACCAAATGCTCCAGTGCAGAGAAAAACAGCCCCTGACTGCCTCCAGAGTTGGACAGTCGGGCAGCGCTGAAAGGGCTTGTTGGAAAAAGACTCCCTGAAGTCCTGGTTTTGTGGGCCCCCCTTTGCCTCTTGGGTGGCATCTCCCAGTATAACCCTCCTCCTCTGCCTCTGAAGGATTACTCTCTGCTTTGATCAGGAAAGGGGCAGTACAGTTGTGTACACTTACCATAAATGTAGATGTTGAGTATATTCACTGCTGCAGTCATCACACTTGGGTTATCTGTCTGCAGGTAGCCCTCAGTTGGCCCGAACACCAGAGTCTTGGGATTTCTGTGTCGGATGCTGTCGCCTCTTCCACGACGTCAGGTCATCATGGGTATAAAACATGCAGCCGATGCCATTACATCCATTTTTCTTGCCCCAGATGTCAGGAGCCCACAAAATAGGAAGCAATTACATGGTGTGGAACACCTCCAGTAAGAAGTAAATACCACCGCCATAAGATATGGCCAAAAAGAGGATAGGTAGAAAGAATAGAAAAGTCAGGGGGCTGGAGATAGGGTAACCAGGACTGCAACAGTGAATACACTCTAACATCTACATTTATGGCAAATGTACACAACTGTACTATGTTCTTCGTGTTTCACTGTTTCAGTCATCACACTTGGGTTGATTCCCAAAGCTGAGGAAGGGTGGAGGCAGTCGAAGTATTGGGGCTGGTTATAAGGCCTTGTAAGACTGCTGTGGCAAATCCAGCTCTGGATTTAGAAAAAAATAGGTAAGTGGTAATACTTGGTAAAGGTGTGTACAGAACTCCAGGTTGCAGCTTCTAGGATATCCCTGGTAGGGACTCCACTGATAAATGCTGTAGAGGTTGAGGTAGCCCTAGTGGAATGAGTTCTGATCCCCTGTGGGGTAGGTTTTCCATGGTGTTTGTAACACAAATGGATGCAGTGTGCTATCCATTTGGAAATGGTTTGCTTTGAAATGGCTTTGCCCTCTGCCCCTGTAGCAAAGGTGACTAGCAGCTGGTCAGATTTTCTGAAAGGTTTAGTTTTGTTAAGGTAGAACCTGAGCTGTCTGTGCACGTCCAAGAAGTGCAGAATCCTTTCGCCTTTACTCTGAGGATTAGGGAAAAAGGTTGGTAAATGGATGGATTGGTTTAAAGCCACACTGGATACCACCTTGGACATAAGTGATAGGTTAGTCCTGAGGGAAACCCTGTCCACATGGAAAATAATGAAGGATTCCACAGCCATTAGTGCCTGTAACTCAGACACTCTTCTTGCTGAAGTGATGGCTAGACGTAAGGCTGTTTTCCAAGAGAGGAATTTTAATTCTGCTCCAGCAGCAGGCTGAAAAGGGGGAAGCGTGAGCTTATCTAGTACAAAGTTAAGGTCCCAGGCAGGGGTGGGAGCTCTCCTCGGGGGCTTTAAATGATTAGCTCCTCTCAGGATCTGTTTGATGAGAGGGTGTGAAAATAGAGGTGGCTCAGTATTGTAATGAGCTGAGACGGCAGAGGCATAAATTTTAATAGATGAGAAGGATAGGCCTTTGTGGAGTAGCTCTGCTAGGTAATCCAGGATACGAGGTAAGGTGGGCACAGCTGCGTCCTTTCCTTGAGAGTGGCTCCAAGAACAATATCTTTTCCACTTTTCTGAATAGGATTTCCTAGTACTAGGCCTTCTGGCCTCAAGGATGACATCCATCAGCTGTTTGCTAAGGGTTGCTGGTGGTGTATTCAGGGAATAAGCCAGACTGCAAGGTTCAGGGTTCTCAGTTGTGGATGCGATGTAGGTGCCAGGGTGGCACTGCTGTCAGACTGCGTAGGAGTGGGTACCAGTTCTGGCGTGGCCAGTCTGGGGCAATAAGAAATGTCCTTGGCCTGTCCTGTTTGATCTTGAGCAGTACTTTTGAGAGGAGGGGCAGAGGGGGAAAGGCATAAATTGAGAGGTTTTCCCATGTAAAGGATAGAGCATCCACTTTCCATGCTTGGCTGTGGGGATTTCTGGTGCAAAATTTGCTCAATTGATGGTTTAGGGGGGAGGCAAAGAGGTCCATCTCTGGAGTCTCCCACCTGTGGATTAGAAGTTTGAATGAGTTGGGGTCCAACTTCCACTCGTGTGGGTCCAGCAGATTTCTGCTTAAGTAGTCTGTAAGTGAATTTTATTTGCTTGGCAGGAAGTGAGCCTGCAGGTGCACTTGGTTGCTCAAGGCTGTGTTCCACAGGGCCATAGCTAACCTGCAGAGTGGGTAGGAATAAGTTCCCCCCTGCTTGTTTATGTACCACATAACTGTGGTGTTGTCTGTCTTTATCTGGAGTTGTCCTGGAAAGATAAGGTATTTGAAGGCTGTCAGAGCATTCTGTACAGTTAACATTTCTTTTTGGTTGATATGCAGGGGAATTTGTCCTGGGCTCCATTTGCCTGCCATGTGAGCCCCTCACCCATAGTCTGATGTGCCTGTTGTCAGGGTTTGGGCAGGCGAGGGGTTGCGTGAAAGGAAGTCCCTTGTTGTGGGTGCATGCCTCTGCCCACCAAAAGAACTCTACCCTTAGACAAGGAATGATAGGAATCAGTGTTTCCAGGTCCTGAGAATGTTGACACCAGATACTTTTTAAGTACCACTGATGTTTCCTCATATGCAGTCTTGCATATGGAATTAGAAGAATGCATGAGGCCATGAACCCTAGGGCTTGCAGATAGCTGGGTTTTGGTGGCCAACAGTTTGAAGTAGTTTGTCAAATAAACCTGTTTTTCTGGTGTTAGCAATGCCATCTGGGAAGTTGTGCTCAAGCCTGCTCCAAGGAATACAATCTTTTGACTGGACACCAGTTGTGATTTCCTGTCATTGATGGTGTACCCCAGAGAAGTTAGAAGTCTCTTTACAAATGACAGGTGCTGAAGTAGCAATTCCTGTCTGCCTGAATCAGGCAATCGTCCAAGTATGGGTAAATTTGTATATTTCTCTGCCTGCAGTATGCAATAGCTGGAGCCAGGCACTTTGTGAATACCTTGGGCGCAGTAGATAAGCCAAAGGGAAGTGCAGAGAACTGATAGTGCATAGAGCCTGCCCTGAAATGTAGATATTTCCTGCAAGATTCCCTTATAGGGATGTGCAGATAAGCTTCTTTTAAGTATAGGGTGACTAGCCAGGCATCCTTGTATAGCACAGGAAGAAGCAGGTGCAGAGTCAGCATTTTGAATTTTGGGACCACCAAGAAGGTGTTGACAATTGACAGATCTAGGATAGGGTGCCAAGAGCCCTCTTTTCTAGGCACCTGAAACAGTCTGGAGTAGAAACCCTGTTCCCTTTGCTCTACTGGCACAGGTTGAATAGCCCTGATATTGAGAAGAGAAAGTACTTGCTTTTGAGCCTCTGCCCACTGGTTTACAGGAAGGTTTGGCAACCCACTTGGGGTTGGCAGTGAGTGGAAGTGGGATCTGTATCCCTGGGATACAATGATGTCCTTCATGGATGCATCTGCAGTCATAACAAATGGGTTGTCCTGTCGTCAGGCAGCCCTTCGGTCGGCCGGATTCCAAAGTCTGGGTCCGGCTTCGGCTGATGTCGCACTTCACCCGACGTCATCTCTGCTGGTCTTCGGGTATAAAGGCATCAGCCGACGCCATTTTCCTCAGTCTTTCTTGCCACGTGGCGCCAGAAGCAGAAGCTGTTCACAAGTGCCGGTCGGTCAGATCCAGAGATTACTACTACCGAATACTACTTCGAAGACTTCTATAAAGCTAAGTACCCCGTTGGGGACTCTTTCTTGCCTCAGCCGATGTCAGAAAAAGTCAATAACTGTTTAACTTGTGGGAAACAAATACCTCATAAAGATTTCCACTCTTACTGTCTGCCTTGCTTAGGCCCAGACCACGACGTAGCAGCCTGTTTGGCCTGTGCTTCCTTCAACCGGTAACGCTTAGGCGTCGGTCGGAGTTTGCTGAACAGTTTTTCGCTCAGATTTTGCTTACATTATGCCGCCGGATCCTCCGACTACCCAAATTGTTAAAAGCAAAGAAAAGACCGACACTCGTGGTCCGCGGTTTCGGCGAAACCACGGTTAAGCCAGCAGCGAGTGTCTCGGTTTCGGCGAAACCGAAAACTGGTCAATCTTCAGCGAATCCATGACTACTACTGAGGCTCCTGCTACCTTACCTGAATCGGCCTCAGAAATTTTGCCTACAACTGTGGTTCCTAGTGATTTATCAGACACCATCCCTTTGGATGTCTCTACCCCAGCACGTGGTGCTGCTAGGCCTCCTGCACCCATGTCTATTAAGGCCTTTGCCAGGGCTAAAGCAGCCAAATCTGCTAAATCAGTGCCTGTTAAGCCCCGGTCACACAGGCCCACTTCTAGTTCACAAATGCTTACTCTGGCAGAAGATTTAATATCCTTAATTAGGGGATCCCAATCTCACCCAGACAGGGCCTCTCAGCCCCAGAAAAGAGACCTAGAGCAGAGCCCCCGAGCCAGTGTCCTCTGATGATTCTGCGGATGACTCAGACATTACAGACCAGCCAGAGGCTCCTTTTCTACTTATGAAGATTCTGATGCTGAAGAATCCATTCCAGCTGCCTCTCCACCAGAGGAATTTTCCTTTGGGGAAACCTTACATGCCATGAGAGAACAATTCCAATGGCAGGGACAAGATTTCTCAGATTCAAGAAAAAGGCTTAGGACTTTTCTGCACTTACCACAACATAGGCCCTTAGCTATACCTCCTGTACTGCCTGTTGTGGATGATGCATTTAATGATGTCTGCACTGCTCCTGATTCTTTACCTCCAGCCCCTGCCAAACCAGATAGATTTTACAGGGTGCCAGACACTCATCCCCACCTATACAAGGCCCCACTTGCAGACCCCGAAACTATATCCCGGGGGCCTAAGGCAGTAGCCTCGACCACAGCAAAACCCTATTCCTTCTGAAGGGGAATCCAGGTCCTTAGAGATGGGGGAAAAAAGTTTACACCTCTGCTACTCTCTCAGCTAGAGCTTTAAACTGTCAGTTTCATATGATCCAATACCAAGAGTTTATGCTTGATCAGTTAACTAAAAACTGTCCTCTGATGAATCTTTAGATAAGAAATATGTATTAGAAATGGTGAATAACATCCAACAGGTTAGTAACCATTCCTTAAAATGTGGCTATGATGCACTGGAGGCTTCATTTAGATCAGCCATGACTGGCACAGTGATAAGAAGGCATGCATGGTTGAAAGAACAGGTCTTACGGATCATGTTAAAGCAAAGCTATTAGATGCTCCTATGGATAAGGCCAGTCTATTTGGTACACCTGCCCAGCAGGTAATGAAGAAAATGGAAGAAAAGGCAAAATCTGTACAAACAGTTAAAGATTTCTTACAGGTTCAGCCCCCAAGGTTTAGCAGGAACTGGCCTGCCAAAAATTGGTCCTTTCCTGACTCCACAAGATCCCAAAGGGGCAGGAATAGACGCTCTAGAGGCAGAAATCAATCCAGAGGAGGTGCCTACAGAGGACGACAGTGGCAAGGCAATAACCGAGGCACAGACACAACCACTGCCACTACAACAGGACAATCACAGTGACTTGGCTCTGACTCCGCCTACCAGGGAGCAAATAGCAGCACCATTAGGCGGAAAGTTAGCCTTATTTTTGAAAAATTGGCACTATATCACAAAAGACAAGTGGATTTTGCAAACCATAGACCAAGGCTACCGGTTCCACTTCCACACCTTACCAGTAAAAAGAGGAATGCCAAACCTGCCTCCAAATCAAAAAATAGAAGCTCTGCAGCAGATAGTGGAATTAACAAAGATGAGAGCTGTGGAAAGAGTACCAATAACAGAACAGGGCAAAGGATTCTACTCCAGACTCTTCCTAGTACCAAGAAAAGAGAAAAGTTGGAGACCTATTCTCGACCTGTCCATCTTAAACACATACATCATTGTCCCAAAATTCAAAATGCTGACCCTACAGCAACTTCTTCCCATGCTGGGCAAGGAGTCTTGGCTGGTAACTCTAGATCTCAAGGAGGCATACCTGCACGTCCCCATTCGACCAAATTGCAGAAGATACCTCAGATTTCTTGCAGGATCAGAGCATTATCAATTCTCAGCATTGCCCTTTGGCTTATCTACTGCGCCCAGAGTATTCACAAAATGCCTGGCATCAGTAATCGCTCACTGCAGAGTACAGGGAATCCAAATTTATCCATACCTGGACGACTGCCTGTTACAAGCGGACAACAAAAGCAAGCTGACAACAGATTTACAAAGGGTCATTTACTTGCTACAAGCCCTGGGATACACAGTCAATTTACAAAAGTCAAGGCTGATACCATCCCAAACAAGAACATTCTTGGGCGCAGAATTGGACACAGTAAAACAAATGGCATTCCTAACTGCAGAAAAACAAAAAGAGCTCCTTCTTTACTTCTTGGCATTAACAAAGCAGAACAAACTTAACAGCAAGAAAAGTTCTGCAGGCCTTGGGCTTCATGGCATCATGCATAATCTTGGTCCCACATGCCAGACTGCATATGAGAAAGCTACAGTGGTACCTAAAGAATTTATGGTCTCAGCACAGGCACAGCTTAGAAACAGAAATACCACTAATCCCATGCCTAAAACAGGAGTTCCTATGGTGGGCTCAAGCATGCCAGTCAAACCCAGGCTTACCCTTCCACAACTTTCAAGCAAGCCAAACCATCACAACGGACGCCTCAGACCTAGGATGGGGGGCGCACATGCTGGACAAATGCATACAAGGATTGTGGACTCAGGACCAGCTGCACCTGCACATAAACCAAAAAGAAATGCTGGCAGTAAAAAGTACAGTTTTGTACCTACCATAAATGTAGATGTCCGAACTGGATAGCATCTGCAGTCATAACAACTGGGTTGTCCTGTCGTCAGGCAGCCCCTCGGTCGGCCGGATTCCAAAGTCGGGGTCCGGCTTCGGCTGATGTCGCACCTCACCTGACGTCATCTCTGCTGGTCTTCGGGTATAAAGGCATCAGCCGACGCCATTTTCCTCAGTGTTTCTTGCCCCAGATGCCAGTTGCCCTCTTGGAAGGCTAAATTTTGGATAAATGCCAATGTTTCCAAAAAGATAGAAGGCAAACACAAAAAATAAGCATGTATGTACATATATACAAACAAATACACCATAAGAGACTCCCCCCACCAGCTAGCTATTAGGAGGGTAAATACCCTAGGAGTACCACAGAGGGAAAGGAGGGAGGGTAATCCTGACTGCAGATGCTATCCAGTTCGGACATCTACATTTATGGTAGGTACAAAACTGTACTATGTCCTTCATGGATGCATCTGCAGTCATAACAACTGGGTAGAATACCATAGCCAACTAGGGCAGGAGGAAGAAGAAATTATGGTGTGGTTAGGATCCCTTGCAGTACAGCAGTGGCAAACCCTGCTCGGGATCTGGAATACAGAGGTAAATTATAATGCTTGGCAAATGTATGCACGGAGGTCCAAGTAGCCGCCTCAATAATGTCCTTGGTTGCCACTCCTCGTAAGAAGGCTGTGGTAGTGGCTGTTGCCCTTGTAGAATGAGGCCTTATGTTCTGTGGAATTGGTTTTCCATGGAAGGAGTAACAGAATCGTATGCAATTTCCTATCCATTTGGAGATTGTCTGTTTGGAAATTGCTTTTCCTTCCCTTCCTGTTGCATAGGCTACAAAAAGCTGGTCAGTTTTTCTGTTACTTTTGGTTCTGTCCAGGTAGTAGCGTAGCTGTCTATGTACATCCAAGGTATGCAGCATTCTTTCCCCCCTGTTTTGTGGGTTGGGGAAGAAGGTAGGAAGGTGGATTGCCTGGTTTAAAGACACTCTGGATACCACCTTAGGCATAAATGTAGGATTAGTTCTCATGGACACTCTATCTTGGTGGAAGATTAGGAAGGGTTGCACTGCCATTAGGGCCTGAAGTTCAGAAACCCTCCTTGCTGAGGTTATTGCCAGTAGAAAAGCAGTTTTCCATGATAGATGCTGTAGGTCTGCTGTTGCTGCTGGTTCAAAAGGAGGGAGTGTTAACTTTTCCAGCACAAAGTTCAAGTCCCAAGCTGGCAATGGTGGTTTCCTAGGAGGTTTTACATTCTTGATCCCTCTGAGGAACTGCCTGAGTAGAGGATGTGAAAAGACAGGTGGATCAAAGCTGTATTCTGCTGAAATAGCTGATGCATGTATCTTGATGGAGGAATAGGACAGGCCTGTATGTAAAAGCTCTGCCAAATACTCCAGAATGTTAGCAATATCTATATTCGACACATCTTTTCCTCTTTCAGCACTCCAAATGACAAACCTTTTCCATTTTCCTGCATAGTTCCTTCTTGTTGAAGGTCTGCGGGCTTCAAGGATAATGTCTTTAACCCTTTGGGAAAGATCTGGATTAGTTGCTGCTATGAGATGTTCCATGCGGTCAGTTGCAAAGTTTTTAGGTTTGGATGCATGATGCTGTAGTTGTTCTGAGTTAACATCAAAGGCATCAGGGTATTGACCACATTTTGTCTCGAGACATGCTCCTCAGCAATGGGTACCAGTGTTGTCTTGGCCAGTTCGAGCTATCAGGATTATCCTTGGGCGTTCCTCCTTGATTTTTAGTAATACCTTGTGTATCAAGGGAAGAGGTGGGAATGCATATGCTGTCAGACCTTTCCAGCTGAAGGAGAGTGAATCCACCTTCCATGCAAGTGGATGGAATGTCCTTGTGCAGAATTTTTTGAGCTGGTGATTGAGAGGGGAAGCGAATAGATCTATCTGTGGCATTCCCCATTTCCTTATGATGGTCTTGAAGATGTCCGGGTGTAGCATCCATTCGTGAGCATCCGAGGTGGTTCTGCTTAACATGTCTGCTAGAGTGTTCTCCTTTCCCGGTACAAATATTGCCTGTAACTGGATGTTGTAGCTGAGTGCCAGGTTCCAAAGGTCCAAAGTCATTCTGCATAGGGGGTATGAATGAGTGCCTCCCTGTTTGTTTATGTACCACATGACTGTGGTGTTGTCTGTCCTTATCATCAAATGGCCTTCTTTGACAAATGGTCTGAATTTGTGGATTGCCAGTTTTACTGCCAGCATTTCTTTTTGGTTGATGTGCAGGTGTAGCTGGTCCTGCGTCCACAATCCTTGTACGCATTTGTCCAGCATGTGAGCCCCCCATCCTAGGTCTGAGGCGTCTGTTGTGATGGTCTGGCTTGCTCGAAAGTTGTGAAAGGGTAGGCCTGGGTTTGACTGGCATGCTTGAGCCCACCATAGGAACTCCTGTTTTAGGCATGGGATTAGTGGAATTTCTGCTTCTAGGCTGTGCCTGTGTTGGGACCATAAATTCTTTAGGTACCACTGTAGTTTTCTCATATGCAGTCTGGCATGTGGGACCACGATTATGCATGATGCCATGAAGCCCAAGGCCTGCAGCACTTTTCTTGCTGTTAGCTTGTTCTGTTTTGTTAGTGCCAAGAAGTAAAGAGGGAGTTCTTTTTGTTTTTCTGCAGTTAGGAATGCCATTTGTTTTACTGTGTCCAATTCCGCCCAAGAATGTCCTTGTTTGGGATGGTATCAGCCTTGACTTTTGTAAATTGACTGTGTATCCCAGGGCTTGTAGCAAGTAAATGACCCTTTGTAAATCTGTTGTCAGCTTGCTTTTGTTGTCCCCTTGTAGCAGGCAGTCGTCCAGGTATGGATAAATTTGAATTCCCTGTAGTCTGCAGTGGGCGATTACTGATGCCAGGCATTTTGTGAATACTCTGGGCGCAGTAGATAAGCCAAAGGGCAATGCTGAGAATTGATAGTGCTCTGATCCTGCAAGAAATCTGAGGTATCTTCTGCAGTTTGGTCGAATGGGGACGTGCAGGTATGCCTCCTTGAGATCTAGAGTTACCAGCCAACACTCCTTGCCCAGCATGGGAAGAAGTTGCTGTAGGGTCAGCATTTTGAATTTTGGGACAATGATGTATGTGTTTAAGATGGACAGGTCGAGAATAGGTCTCCAACTTTTTTCTTTTCTTGGAACTAGGAATAGTATGGAGTAGAATCCTTTGCCTTGTTCTGTTATTGGTACTCTTTCCACAGCTCTCATCTTTGTTAATTGCATTATCTGCTGTAGAGCTTCTATTTTTTGATTTGGAGGCAGGTTTGGCATTCCTCTTTTGACTGGTAAAGTGTGGAAGTGGAACCGGTAACCTTGGTCTATGGTTTTCAAAATCCACTTGTCTTTTGTGATATAGTGCCAGTTCTTCGAAAATAAGGCTAATTTTCCGCCTAATGGTGCTGCTATTTGTTCCCTGGTAGGCAGAATTAGAGTCAAGTCACTGTGATTGTCCTGTTGCAGTGGTAGTGGCTGTGTCTGTGCCTCTGTTATTACCTTGCCACTGTCGTCCTCTGTAGGCACCCCCTCTGGATTGATTTCTGCCTCTGGAACGTCTATTCCTGCCCCTTTGGGATCTTGTGGAGTCAGGAAAGGACCAATTTTTGGCAGGCCAGTTCCTGCTAAACCTTGGGGGCTGAACCTGCAAGAAATCTTTAACCGTTTGTACAGATTTTGCCTTTTCTTCCATTTTCTTCATTACCTGCTGGGCAGGTGTACCAAACAAACTGGCCTTATCCATAGGAGCATCTAATAGCTTAGCTTTAACATGATCCGGTAAAACCTGTTCCTTCAACCATGCATGTCTTCTTATCACTGTGCCAGTCATGGCTGATCTAAATGAAGGCTCCAGTGCATCATAGCCACATTTTAAAGAATGGTTACTAACCTGTTGTATGTTATTTACCATTTCTAATACATATTTCTTATCTATAGAGTCATCAGAGGATAGTTTTTTAGTTAACTGATCAAGCATGAACTCTTGGTATTGTATCATGTGAAACTGACAGTTTAAAGCTCTAGCTGAGAGAGTAGTAGAGGTGTAAACTTTTTTGCCCCATCTGTCTAAAGACCTGGATTCCCTTTCAGAAGGAATAGGGTTTTTTGCTGTGGTCGAGGCTACTGCCTTAGGCCCCTGGGATATAGTTTCGGGGTCTGCGAGTGGGGCCTTGTATAGGTGGTGATGAGTGTCTGGCACCCTGTAAAATCTATCTGGTTTGGCAGGGGCTGGAGGTAAGGAATCAGGTGCAGTGCAGACATCATTAAATGCATCGTCCACAACAGAAAGGACAGGAGGTATAGCTAAGGGCCTATGTTGTGGTAAGTGCAGAAAAGTCCTAAGTCTTTTCTGGAATCTGAGAAATCCTGTTCCTGCCATTGGAATTGTTCTCTCATGGCATGTAAGGTTTCCCCAAAGGAGAATTCCTCTGGTGGAGAAGCAGCTGGAATGGATTCTTCAGCATCGGAGTCTTCATAATTGGAAAAAGGAGCCTCTGGCTGGTCTGTAATATATGAGTCATCCGCAGAATCATCAGAGGACACAGGCTCGGGGGGCTCTGCTCTAGGTCTCTTTTCTGGGGGCTGAGAGGCCCTGTCTGGGTGAGATTGAGATCCCCTAATCAAGGATATTAAATCTTCTGCCAGAGTAAGCATTTGTGAACTGGAAGTGGGCCTGGTTGAGGGGGGTTTAACAGGCACTGACTTAGTAGATTTGGCTGCTTTAGCCCTGGCAAAGGCCTTAATAGACATGGCTGCAGGAGGCCTAGCAGCACCACGTGCTGGGGTAGAGATATCCAAAGGAATGGTGTCTGATAAGTCACTAGTAACCACTGTTGCTGGTAAAATTTCTGAGGCCGATTCAAGTAAAGTAGCAGGAACCTCAGTAGTAGTCATTGATTCGGCTGTATTTTGATCAGTTTTCTCGGTTTCGGCCGAAACAGAGACACTCGCGGTTTGCTTAACCGTGGTTTCGGCCGAAACTGCGGACCGCGAGTGTCGGTCTTTTTCTTTGCGTTTTTTAACAATTTGGGTAGTCGGAGGATCCGACGGCATAATGTACGCAAAATCTGAGCCGAAAAACTGTTCAGCAAACTCCGACCGACGCCTAAGCGTTCGTCGGTTGAAGGAAGCACAGGCCGAACAGGCTGCTACGTCGTGGTCTGGGCCTAAACAAGGCAAACAGTAAGAGTGGAAATCTTTATGAGGTATTTGTTTCCCACAAGTTAAACAGTTATTGACTTTTTCTGACATCGGCTGAGGCAAGAAAGAGTCCCCAACGGGGTACTTAGCTTTTAGAAGTCTTCGAAGTAGTACTCGGTAGTAGTAATCTCTGGATCTGACCGACCGGCACTTGCGAACAGCTTCTGCTTCGGGCACCACGCGGCAAGAAAGACTGAGGAAAATGGCGTTGGCTGATGCCTTTATACCCGAAGACCAGCAGAGATGACGTCGGGTGAGGTGCGACATCAGCCGAAGCCGGACCCGGACTTTGGAATCCGGCCGACCGAGGGGCTGCCTGACGACAGGACAACCCAGTTGTTATGACTGCAGATGCATCCATGAAGGACATCTGGCAATCCAAAAATTCAGACCATTCCTCAAAGAAGGCCATTTGATGATAAGGACAGACAACACCACAGTCATGTGGTACATCAACAAACAGGGAGGCACTCATTCATACCCCCTATGCAGAATGACTTTGGACCTTTGGAATCTGGCTCTCAGCTACAACATCCAGTTACAGGCAATATTTGTGCCGGGAAAAGAGAACACCCTAGCAGACATGTTAAGCAGAACCACCTCGGATGCTCACGAATGGATGCTACACCCGGACATCTTCAAGGCCATCACAAAGAAATGGGGAATGCCACAAATAGATCTATTCGCTTCCCCACTCAATCACCAGCTCAAAAATTCTGCACAAGGACATTCCACCCACTTGCATGGAAGGTGGACTCTCTATCCTTCAGCTGGAAAGGCCTGACAGCATATGCATTTCCACCTCTTCCCTTGATACACAAGGTACTACTGAAAATCAAAGAGGAACGTCCAAGGATAATCCTGATAGCTCCGAACTGGCCAAGACAACACTGGTACCCATTGCTGAGGAGCATGTCTCGGGAGAAAATGTGGTCAATACCCTGATGCCTTTGATGTTAACTCAGAACAACTACAACATCATGCATCCAAACCTAAAAACCTTGCAACTGACTGCCTGGAACATCACATAGCAGCAACTAACCCAGACCTTTCCCAAAGGGTTAAAGACATTATCCTTGAAGCCCGCAGACCTTCAACAAGAAGGAACTATGCAGGAAAATGGAAAAGGTTTGTCATTTGGAGTACTGAAAGAGGAAAAGATGTGTCGAACATAGATATTGCTAACATTCTGGAGCACTTGGCAGAGCTTCTACATACAGGCCTGTCCTATTCCTCCATCAAGATACATGCATCAGCTATTTCAGCAGAATACAGCTTTGATCCACCTGTCTTTTCACATCCTCTACTCAGGCAGTTCCTCAGAGGGATCAAGAATGTAAAACCTCCTAGGAAACCACCATTACCAGCATGGGACTTGAACTTTGTGCTAGAAAAGTTGACACTCCCTCCGTTTGAACCAGCAGCAACAGCAGATCTACAACACCTGTCATGGAAAACTGCTTTCCTACTGGCAATTACCTCAGCAAGGAGGGTTTGAACTACAGGCCTTAATGGCAGTGCAACCCTTCCTAATCTTCCATCAAGATAGGGTGTCCATGAGAACTAATCCTACATTTATGCCTAAGGTGGTATCCAGAGTGTCTTTAAACCAGGCAATCCACCTACCTACCTTCTTTCCCAACCCACAAAACAGAGGGGAAAGAATGCTGCATACCTTGGATGTACATAGACAGTTACGCTACTACCTGGACAGAACCAAAAGTAACAGAAAAACTGACCAGCTTTTTGTAGCCTATGCAACAGGAAGGGAAGGAAAAGCAATTTCCAAACAGACAATCTCCAAATGGATAGGAAATTGCATAAGTTTCTGTTACTCCTACCATGGAAAACCAATTCCACAGAACATAAGACCTCATTCTACAAGGGCTACAGCCACTACCACAGCTTTCTTACGAGGAGTGGCAACCAAGGACATTATTGAGGCGGCTACTTGGACCTCCGTGCATACATTTGCCAAGCATTATAATTTACCTCTATACTCTAGATCCCGAGCAGGGTTTGCCACTGCTGTACTGCAAGGGATCCTAACTACACCATAATTTTTCTTCCTCCTCCCCTAGTTTGGCTATGGTATTCTACCCATTTGTTATGACTGCAGATGCATCCATGAAGGACATAGTACAGTTTTGTACCTACCATAAATGTAGATGTCCGAACTGGATAGTATCTGCAGTCAGGATTACCTCCTCCTTCCCCTCTGTGGTACTCCTAGGGTATTTACCCTCCTAATAGCTAGCTGGGGGGGAGTCTCTTATGGTGTATTTGTTTGTATATATGTACATACATGCTTATTTTTTGTGTTTGCCTTCTACCTTTTTGGAAACATTGGCATTTATCCAAAATTTAGCCTTCCAAGAGGGCAACTGGCATCTGGGGCAAGAAACACTGAGGAAAATGGCGTCGGCTGATGCCTTTATACCCGAAGACCAGCAGAGATGACGTCGGGTGAAGTGCGACATCAGCCGAAGCCGGACCCAGACTTTGGAATCCGGCCGACCGAAGGGCTGCCTGACGACAGGACAACCCATTTGTTATGACTGCAGATGCTATCCAGTTCGGACATCTACATTTATGGTAGGTACAAAACTGTACTTTTTGGACCCATCGGTCCTGGGTAATGGACATCCAGTTTTTTACATGCAGGGTGAGTTTTCTTCCTAGGGGTGCAAGTACTTGAGCCTTGCTGGGAATCAAGATAGACAAGTCATTGTGAACTTTTTCCATAAGAGGGTGGCTTACCACTCCCTGTTTTAGAGGAGGGAGCACTCCATTGTTTAGATCTCTGCATACCCTGAGACTGTAGTCTTGGTGGCCTGTTGCCCCTGGGTTTGGACTGAGAATGCCTGGGAAGGACTGGAAAGGACCAGTTTTTAGAAGGCCAATGCCTACTGAATCTAGGTGGCTGCACCTGTAAGAAATCTTTAACAGTTTGCATAGCTTTAGCTTTTTCCTCCATCTTTTTAAGAACTTCTTCTGCTTTTGTGCAAACAAACTTTCCTGGTTTAATGGAGCATCTAGTAATTTTGCTTTGACATGGTCTGGCAAGATTTGCCCCTTCAGCCAAGCATGCCTTCTCAGTACACACCCAATGACAGCAGCCCTGCAAGATGCTTCTAAGGCATCAAAACCACACTGCAAAATATGTTCACTAACTTGATTTGCAGAATGCAATAACTCTTGTAAATCTTTATTTTCTGTACAGTCTGGAAGCAACAATTTTTTTGTTTAATTACTTCCCTAATATGCTCCTGCTACTTCAACATGTCAAACTGGCAATTCAAAGCCCTGATGGTAAGAGTTGCAGAGGTATATACCTTCTTAACCAATCTGTCTAAAGCTCCTAAAGCTCTGGAATCCCTGTCCAAAGGGGTAGGGTATTTGGCTGTAGTAGCCTTAATGCCTCTAGGTCCCTGGGAAATAGTGTCTGGATCCACAGTAGGATTTTTAAAGAGAAATTTGTGAAAGTCAGGTACTCTGTAGTACCTCTCAGGCTTTTTAGGAGCTGGTGGTAAAGTATCAGGAGTAAGACTGGATTCCATGAAGACATCATCTACAATGTCCAAAATGGGGTATAGCTAGAGACCTGTGCTGAGGCAAGTCTAAAAATTCTCTGAATCTCTTTTTGGACTGAGGGTAGTCCTGGCATTCCCATTGGAAATGCTCTCTAAGTATGCAAGGTTTCACCAACAGAAAAGTCCTCTGGAGGGAAAGCAGAGGGAATGGAATCCTCTGCATCTGAATCCTTATAGGTTAGATAAGGGAACGTCCTGGTAATCCGAGGGATCAGAGTCTTCGGACTCATGGTCTGTAGAATCAGAAGGAAAATCAATTATTTGTCTTTTAGAGGAGGAAGGCTGGCTTTCCCTAATTAAAGTTATAAAGTCTTCAGCCATTCTAAACATTTGTTTCTGTGGCAAGGGGGGTTAATCATGCGCTTTGGTAGTCAGTTTTCTAGGCATAGTGTGAACTCTGGGCCTGAGAAACTCGGTAGTTTTAGTCAAAAATGAAACATTTGGTTTAATGTGAACATCAGAAGATTGGAATACACCCTCAGATGTCAGTGCCTGCACAGCGCCTCCAGACCCATCCAACGTAGAGACATCCGCAGATTCCATGGTCAAAGAAGCATATTGCGGCATACCAGGCTCTGAATGGGTCTCAGCAGAGGCCTGCGACTCTGTAGAAGTGGGTATCAAGGGCTGCGAAAGCACCTCACTGCGTACCGGCAGACCAGCGACAAGATTAACGGAAGTGCTGTCGGCAGTTTCAGACCAATGTGGTCTATCTTTATCCTTACGTTTTTTCGGAAGATCGGTAGTCAGATGGCTTATCAAAGCCATTTTGGAATACGGAGAACAAGAGCGAAATAATTTGCGACAAAGATAGCCCGACGACGAATAGTTCGGGCGCTAAACAAGGCACAAAACCTACAGTGAGGAATATCATGGTCTGGGCTAAACAGACGATGCAGTAAGAATGAAAATCTCCGTGAGGTATTTGCTTTCCACAGGCAAGACAATTGTTAACTTTTTCTGACATTGGTTAGAGCAAGAGAAAAGGATCCCCAACGGGGTTCTTAGCTTTAGAAGACTTCAGGTTTGAAACTCGAAAAATGAACATTTCAGGAAGCGGTTGACAGGCACTTGCAAACTGCTTTGGTCTCCCACGTGGCAAGAAAAGCGGATGTAATGGCATCGGCTGCATGTTTTATATCCATGATGACCTGATGTCATGGAAGAGGCGACAGCATCTGACACAGAAATCCCAAGACTCTGGTATTCGGGCTGACTGAGGGCTACCTGCAGGCAGATAACCTAAGTGTGATGACTGCAACAGTGAAACACGAAGAACATCTTGCAATTTACTGAACCAAGTCTTCTTAGCTCCCCCCCCGCGATTCCTTGAGTACGTTCGTTGAGGGGTGGAAAACTTAATCCTCATGGCAGACAAGGTCTTACCTTCTTGCTCGCTGTGGGTCAGGGTGTCTAACTGACCGTCCAAACAGCGAAGAACCATCAAAAGGGATCTTGACTAGATGTCTTAAAGGGCTGTGCGAAATCACAAAACCTCATCCAAGCATGTAGACGTATCGCAATGCTGGTACCGACTCCCAGTGAAGATCCTTCCACTGAGTGGGAAACAAGCCTCATGGAAGAACCTGCTAGAGAAGTAAGAGTGTTTAGCTTAGGAGAAATCTTATCTAACTCCTCCTTAGGCATTCACTCCGCCAAGGATTAAAAGAGGTCTTTAACAAAGTCTCTCTGAAGGTGAATAAAATGTGCCAGGTAATTAAGTGCTTTCAGCAAAAGCATAAACACGCTTCCCAAACTTGTCCAATGCTCTGGAGTCCTTGTGCAGCAGATAGAATTGAGCTCTGCTGGCCGAGCTCTTTCTTGGTAGTGGCTGCCAGCACCATAGTGTCAACTGGGATGCCCTTACTCCAAAAAGTCCAGTCCTCAGCAGGAGAAAGAATCTTGTCTGGTCACTTTGGTACAGGCAATATGGTGTCCAGCTACTTTCAGGTCTGACAGGTGACAAGGTCTATAACAGCATCCACCGGGGGGACTACCCAAGATGTAGATGGTCCCATCCTGAAGGATTCTAGGAATATGGACTCCTCCAAAGAGGGGTTTTTGGGAGACCAGCCACCTCTTAATTTTAAAATCTCTAAGATGTCTGTGAAGGAGACATCATCCAGTGGTGATATGGGAGACCCCTGTCCCTCATCGTAGTCCATGTCCTAGGTGACGGACTTCATAGAGGAGTCCAAGTGCCTCCTTTTGCACATCCTCTTCCGTGGGATCTCCTCCATGGGTAATTCAGGAGAGAAGTCGGAAGAGGAAGGGACCACCTCAGGTGGGATGGTCTGGAGGTCCTTAGAGGCAGGCTGACCCTGGGCAGAAATGGTAGGTCCAAGGCCCAGATCCGATGCAGGCACATGAGGAGCAGAAGTCAAAAAGTCAAGTACTCTGCTTACAGAGAAAGCCTTTTCCATAACCTGGAAAAGCAAATGCCCCGGGGATACTCCACCAAACTCCCTAGGAGTCAGAGCTCCCAAAAAAGGAGGAAGTCCACTGGAACTTCAACTCCCAGACAGAACCAGACCCACACTGTTGAGGGCAGAGGCTCCAAGGGAAAGGGAGAGATGTGAAAATACTGAAGCCAAACCCGACCCCTCAGATCCGGCTGCTACATCCCAGATCTGGGACCCACTCTGATCCGAAGACCTCAGAGCAGAATCAGTCAAGGTCATGGTTGGCATCGATGAAACAAGAGTCCTCTGATACCAAATCCCTTGGAAGACTACTGTCTTGAGGCTCCAAAACCAAAACACACATCGGAGAAAGAGTAGTAGCAGTGGGAGGAACTGTCATGGATCCATGAAGGGACAGAGCTGGAAGTACCCCATCTGGATTTGAGCCTTGATAACAGATCTTACCATCTTGTCCATGTCATTATACAGGCTTCTAGAGGATCTGGAAAAAGCCACTGAAGGAGGATGAGAGTGCCCGGGGGTCTGCAAAATCTTTGATGGAGCTATGGAAGAAATGGACGTAATAGATCTTCCAGGAGAATGAGTAGAGGACTGTATATCTGGAGATTTATCAAGTGCACCTAGAAGGGAAAATATAGCAAAAGAGAGTTGTGAAGAAAGTTATGAAAATAATAAGTATGCAATACATAACTTCATTAGTAGGAAATCATGACAGGATTTACATATTATACTTCACAGGAACATGTCCATTTCACTGAAAGTGAGATAAAAGTGCAGAGTAATGAAGTAAAAATGAGGCACGGACACTTTCTCACCAACATGACAAGAGAGATACATTTTTGGAATTGGTAGTGTAACTTATTCAAGAGCTATTAAAGAAGACAAAAATCTCATCAGAAGGAATAGCTGAGTGGGATTAAATGAAAACTTTTAGTTATGTACTCACCATAACTTCAGATGTTTGGGATCCATCTCGCCTACATTCTGACTGATGGGTTCGGAGCCGATCCCTCGGCTCCGACTCGGCACGCTTATGCCAAAGAGCGAAGTCTCTTATTGGCTGAGCTTACTATATCCCAGGATGCACCACTACCAGTCCCCCAGATCTAGTTTGTCCGCATACATGCACACACGCACGCACTGCTTATATAACATCGTCAGATGAAACAAGATAAGAACAATAGAACTCAAACCGTTCAATCTCTTCAGATCTCCAAGGCAGGGGGAAGGAGGGTGGGTATTAGGAATGTAGGCGAGATGGATCCCAAACATCTGAAGTTATGGTGAGTACATAACTAAAAGATGTTATGTGATCCTATCTCGCCTACATTCTGACTGATGGGACAGCGTCCCTAGCACTTGAATCCTGGGTGGCTCACTGGAAAACACTCCTGAGTACCGTGGAACCAAATGATGCTCGCCCTTTAGATGCCACATCCAATTTATAGTGGGAAATGAAAGTGTGCGGGTTGGACCAAGTAGCCGCAGCACAAATCTCAGAAATAGCGAGCTTGGAATGAAATGCAATAGAGGTAGCCATAGCTCTAGTAGAGTGAGCTTTGACAGATGTTGTAAGTTGCTTATTTGAAGAGGAATAAGCCTGAGTTATGCAATCTCTAATCCATTTGGCAATAGTAGCTTTAGTGATGGTTTTACCCAGTTTATTATCTGAAAAGGACACAAACAATTGGTCTGTTTTTCGAATCTGTTGAGTCTTGACTAGATAGAAGCGCAATTGCCTGTGAACATCCAACTTATGCAAGGTGTATTCCGCTTTGTTTGAAAATTTTGGAAAGAAAACTGGTAGCTCTAGAGATTGTTGGAGACAGAGATTAGAACAAACTTTTGGAACAAAGGATGGATTAGGCCTAAGTGATACTCTATCCTTGTGAAAAATCAAGTACGGTGGTTTGATAGATAGGGCTTGAAGTTCCGAAACTCTTCTTGCAGAGGTAATTGCAATTAAGAAGGCAGTTTTCCAAGACAGATATTTCAACTCACATGTAGCAGCCGGTTCAAAAGGGGGAGATGTTAAGGCTCTAAGTACCAAATCAAGATCCCACGGAGGCGCAGGATGAAAAACTGGGGGTCTTAAAAGCACAGCACCTTTCATGAAAGTTTTACATAATCTGCTACTCATCAACGGTGGGTCTATGGATTCGTGAAATTTGGAGATAGCTGCTAGTTGGACCTTAATAGTAGAGACTGAAGATCCTTGATTAAACAAGGATGTTAAAAATTTCAAGACCTCTGGTATCGGGGCAGAAATAGGGTCCAAGCCTCTGAGTTGAGCCCAGATAGCAAACCTCTTCCACTTACTGTGATACAATTTCTTAGTGGTGGGTTTGTGGGCTGAAGATAAAATGTGAATAACTTCAGGGTCCAAGGTGTGATTTCTGACTAAAGTCGGAAGTGGAGGAGCCAAGCTGCTAGTTTCAAAGTGTGAAGGGACTGGTGCTGTTGTCCCGACTGATGAATCAGAAGGTCCGGAGTTAGATCCAAAAACCAAGGACTGTCCAGAGCATATTTCTGTAGGTAGGGGAACCATACCTGACGAGGCCAGTACGGAGCAATTAGAATCATTTGTGGACCCCAATTGGGAAGCTTTCTGGATGACTTTGGGAAGGAGTGGAACCGGAGGGAAAGCGTAAAGCAGTCCTGTTGGCCAAGGTTGGACTAGAGCATCCGTAGCTGCTTCCCCTTGACGTGGGGTCAAGGAAAAGAACCTTTTGCACTTCGTGTTTTGTGGTGTTGCAAACAGGTCGCAGCACGGAGTCCCCCATCTTTTGAAAACCTGAGCTGCTACAGCTTCGTTCAGGGACCACTCGTGAGGAGAAAGAATAGTCCTGCTCAGTCTGTCTGCCAATACATTGGATTTTCCTGGAATGTGGGTCGCTACCAGGAAGCGGTTGGTAGCCACTGTCCATTCCCACACCCTCATGGCCTCTCTGCAAAGGGGGTAAGATCTGGTCCCTCCTTGTTTGTTTAGATACCAGACCACCGACATGTTGTCTGTGTGGATAGCGATAATGCCTTGAGCTAGAAAGTTGTGGAGGGCTTGTAGGGACAGAAGTACAGCCCTCATTTCCAACACATTGATATGGAGAAAGGTTTCGTTTGGAAGCCAAGATCCCTGAACTGACCTGCCCAGACAATGCCCCCCCCCCACCCCGTCTGGGAGGCATCCGTCGTCAAGGTGGCTACCGGAGGGGGCATAACAAAAGGTCTTCCCTGATTCAGACTGGATGGCAGAAGCCACCAGCGGAGGTCCCGTTTGCACGTTTCTGTAATCAGTATGTGATGATTGAGGGGGAGATCCTGAAAGGACCATTGTGTCGATAATAGCCACTGAAGAATCCTCATGTGCAATCTTGCCAGAGGAACTAGGAGAACCGTGGCAGACATTGAACCTAAAAGTTGCAGGACCAACCTGGCTGGGGCTTTGGATCTTAGAAGCAGGGCTCGGACTTGACCTTGTAATGTTTGTATCCTTTCGGTAGGAAGGAAGATTCGCATCAATTTTGAGTCTATCTCTGCTCCTATGAACCTTATGCGCTGAGAAGGCAGCAAGACAGACTTTGACCAGTTGAATGTAATTCCCAGGGAAGCACCCAGGGAGATGGTGGCTTGTAGGTTCGCTAGTAGTAGATGCCTGGTGGTGGCAGTCAGGAGCCAGTCGTCCAGATAGGGAAACACTTGGAATCCGAGACTCCTCAGGTGAGCAGTCACTACTGCCAAACACTTGGTGAACACCCTGGGGGCTGTGCTGAGACCAAAGGGCAGAGCACAAAATTGGAAATGACTGTCTCCCAGGCTGAAGCGCAGATACCTCCTGGACGCCTGATGTATCGGTATGTGATAATAGGCGTCCTTGAGATCTATGGAGCACATCCAAACATCTTTCTCCAACAATGGGAGAATGGATTGTAAAGTGACCATTCGGAATTTGGACTTCATGACGGACTGGTTTAGTTTGCTGAGATCCAAAATGGGTCTCAGGTCCCCTGTCTTTTTTGGCACTAAAAAGAACCTTGAGTAGTTACCGGATCCGATCTTGTCTGAGGGGACCGGTTGGATGACTCCTTTTTCTAGCAGCTTTGAAGCTTCTACGGCTGCAATTTCCCTTTGACTGGGTGGTGGGTCCGGGATTTATTTGGACAGTGGGGGTGAGTGTGTGAAGGGAATGGTGTAACCTCCGGCAATGATCCGAAGCACCCATCTGTCCTGAGTAATAGACTCCCAGGCTTTCAGGTGCTTGGCAAAACGGCACCCGACTGGCTCCGGAGCAGCACATCCGGGCAATCTCTCATGGAGTGTGGGAGGCTGAAGAGCCACGAAAGGACTCGAGGTCTCCAGTGTTGCGGGGGCCTCTGCCGCCTCTGGGATGGCGTCTCCCAGAATAATTTCCCCGTCCTCTGCCTCTGGAAGGGGAATCTTCCTGCTGTTGGGGAAAGAATTTCTGTGATTTGCGGAACCACATCTTCCCTCCTCTTTTAGCCTTGGGATAAGGCCGAAAGGGAGTGGAATAACGTGCTCCTACGGCAGATAAAGTCTTTCCCTCCTGCTCACAGCGGGTAAGAGTGTCTTTTACCTTGGGTCCAAACAAAGAGGACCCATCAAAGGGAGCGTCGGCAAAGGAAGACTTGAAGGCCTCTGAGAAATGACACAAACGGAGCCAGGCTTGCCTCCGTAGAGCCACGCCTGTGCCTGCCTCTCTGCCTGCCCCTTCGGCCGCATATGAAATGAGCCTCATGGACGAGTTAGAAATCGAGGTAATGATAGCCAACTGAGAGCTAACCGACTGGGCTAGCTGCTCAGGTAGGTTACCTGAGAGGGAGTCTGAGAGCTCCTTGACCAGATCCCTCTGTAGTCTGGAGAAATGTGCCAAATAATTCAGGGACCTCAGAGTAAAGGCCGTTGAAGTCAGGGTGCGCTTCCCGTACCGGTCCATGCTCCTAGACTCCTTATTAGGAGGATGGATGGATGTTGAAGCCTCTGCCACGTCCTGCTGGGTAGCAGATGCCACCACCATGGCATCTACAGCCACGCCTTTCGTCAAGAATTCCTTCTCGGGTGGGGCAGACAAAAATTTGTTAGGGCGAGAAGGCACTGGTTCCACAGTATCCGGATGTTCCCACGCCCTCCGACAAACCAAATCCAGGAGCTCGTCGAAGGGCGGAGACACCCAGGAGGCGGAGGGCTGAGCCCCGAAGGCCTTGAGAAACACTGACTCATCAACGGAGGGGGGTTTGGAATTCCAGCCGCCTCGTTGCTTAAGGATTTCTAGAATGTCTGCAAATGAGACATCATCCGAGGACGACTTTGGGGACCCCTCCGCATCATCAAGATCAGTGTCCGATGTAAGAGACTCGTCGGGGGAGTCCACGTGCTTCCTCTTGCACGATCTCTTCCTTGGGGGCTCTTCTGAAGACAACTCCGAAGAACCCTCAGGAGGAGGGGAACCCCTAGTGGGGGTAACCTCAGGCCCCGGGGCTCCGCTGCCTAGAGACAGGGGAACTGCCAAAGACCCAGTCTCCATGCCCAGGGAAGGTGCCGGTAGAGCCGTAGAGATGGCCGAAGAAGACTTGGCCAAGGCACTCCTCATAGCTCTGAAAGCCGGACCCCCAGAATCCTGGGAGTGTCCGGTCCCCGGAGCCATGAGAGCAGACGGAAGTCCCGCGGCCGAAGCACCGAGAGGGAGGCTCGGAACAGACAGCATTGGTCCCGAAACGTCACCCCCGGGTCCGGCCGAAGAAGTCTGTGTGCTAAACTCGGACCCGAAGGCCGGGGTTGGAGTAAGGGTCGGAGCCGACCCTAGGATCTCCACCGGCTCCACCAGCACCTGCTCCGACGGAGCCGAAGCGGTCGGAGGAGGAATGGCAATGGAGTGGGCTATCGGCTCCGAAGCCAATTGGGTTGGAGCCGAAACAAATTTTTGAAAGACTGGGGACTGGAACAGTCTTTGGAGCACCCTGTCTATGTCCGAATCTGACATCCTCGATGACCTGGAGGAGACCGAATGGGTTCGGTAGGTCTCTCCAACGGCTCCAAGGGACTAGGGGACCGGCTCCGAGGCGACTCGATAACTATCGGCGCCGAAGGAATGCACAAGCCAATTTCCATCGGTGCCGAAGAGGACTTCGGCGCCGAGGAGGAAGTGTCTGAGCGGACAACCTTCATCGGCTCCGAGATCAGTGGAGCCGATGAAGGTGACCCGCCTCTCGATGCCCCAGCCGTCGGCTCCGAACCCAGAGGAGTCGAGACTGGAGGCATCGAGGCAGACCGTTCCGCCCTCGGCTCCGAAGTCCGTGGAGCCGAAGGAGAAGCCTGCCTATGTCTTTTGGCGGTCGGGTCCGACGGACTGGTCGGAGCCGACGCCCTTTTCTTTTTAGCAGGAGAAGGAGAGGACGCTAAAGCTTCTTCAAAGGAGGGTTTTATAAGGCCTTTCAAAATAAGTTTATTTTTCCTCTCTTGGAGGACACTCGAGGAAAACGCGTGACACACGCTGCAGGACTCCTGCAAATGTTTGGCGCCCAAACAATATACACAGAGAGAGTGGTCATCTGTGATCGACATTTTAAAACTGCACTTAGTGCACTTCTTAAAGCCCGAAGGCCTAGGAGCCTGAGACATTATAGCAACAAATTCAGTAACTCTAACAGAAAAACACACTGTTCTGTTTTTTTTTTTTTTTTTTTAAAGACTGTCACTACAATGATTAACTTACGGTTGCCGATTAAGATTGACAATCCGACAACTACAGCAACAATAACTAAAGGGGATCCTAAAACCCCTAAGGATTTGACAAGAAATTGACTGACAGGGAAAGGCCCTTCAATTCAAGGGGGCCTCTAGTCAGAACAAACACACAATCACACACAAAATTCTCCACAAAAAATACCAGTCACACACAAAAAGTACGGAGTAGCTGTTAAAACAGCTTTTTGTTATAGAAATAGGAAATTCCTGACAGAAAAAGTTAGTGAAAAACACTACTTAGCTCAGCCAGCTCGAGACCACGTCTTTGCTAGTTAGTGGCAAACGAGATCTGGGATATAGTAAGCTCAGCCAATAAGAGACTTCGCTCTTTGGCATAAGCGTGCCGAGTCGGAGCCGAGGGATCGGCTCCGAACCCATCAGTCAGAATGTAGGCGAGATAGGATCACATAACATCATAGTTTAAAAACAGGACAGAAATAACATGTGACATGGTTAAGAAGTAATAGGAATTATTTAGAGGAGCTGGCAACTATTGCAGAATAAGGAGAATCTCACAGAACAACAGGAGGAGCAGCAATGGCAGAGTGCTAAAGACAAAATAAGGGGTTGTTTGGATAATATGCACAAGTTAAGAAATACTGCTGTTAAGGAACTGCTTTTTTAGTAATTACAGAGCACAAAAACTTTTAGCACAATGACTTAGGCAACAGAATGTGGAAAAGGCCATCACCAAATATAGGAATCCTATGACAAGAAAAATAACCACAGATCCTACAGAGGTATTAGAAATATTACAGAAATTGTATGAAAATTTGTATAAAGCCAGAGGAATTCAGAAACCAAGAAACAGCACAAATGGCAATATTTATGGAAGACTTATTTATGCCATTATTAGACGAAGATGAGGCTGAACAACTAATAGTTAAGATAAGAGGAGTTGCAATAAAAACACTGATGTAGACCCAATTTGGAGGAATGTTTCCAGGAACAGATGGCATTCCTGAGGACGTCTGGAAGTTAGATGGGAAGAAAGTGATAAATATCTGGAAGATTTTGATTAACAGTATTTTCAAATGAGGGGAAGCACCAGTATCTTGAAAGAAAGATGTGGTTGCTGTACTCACACAAAGAGAGGAAAAACAGTCAGACCCAACTTCATATAGAACTATTTCAATTTAAAACATGATTCTAATGTCTAACCTAGCTACAAGAAAATGGAAGCTGTTTATGGATAAGACTAGTAAGATACAAGCAAAGAAAATGTTTTTAGTCCATTTCATTTTATATACAGGTTAGGCATATTTTTATCTACCATAAAAGATGTGGACAATAATTAAAAATGAGATGAAGGTATTTATCTGGGAGGGAAAGTGGGCAAGAGACAAGTGGGAGAAGTTGATCCTCATGACATAAAAAGGTGGTTTAAGATTACCTAATCTGAAGGGCTATTTTAAAGCTACACAGTTAAGACTCATACACATACCACAAGCAGAAAGTTATAATTTAATATGGAAAGAGATGATTATGATGATATGGGGGACAGAGACAATTTCAAGAAATAAGGATAAAGTTAGATTTTGGATGCAGATCCTTAAGGAGAATAATAACTACCATACAGAACATTACATTCATAAATTGCAGAGAAAGTCCATTTATGTAATACTGGATTGATGATAATTGTATACAAAAGAATATATGTGATGTATAATATTTGCAAATGGGAATATGGTTTGTTTTCTTTTACACAAATCTATGCCTGACTATATCTTAAGTAATAATTCAATGAATGTGTTAAAAATATGTTCTACTAGAACTTTCCTACTCTGTATGCTTGATGGTGTCTACAAAGCCTATTCCATCCTTAGAATGTACAACTGACTTTTATTTCTGCTGTTTCTGGTGAAGAAATCTATTTTTGGGGGGTGGGGAAGAGTCTTAAACATTAGGACTTAAGCAAACAAATTTGGTACATTAGCTTTGGGATGGTGATTCTACTCTTTCTGTAGTGCCTTTGCTGCCTTAGATAATGTTTCTGTGTATGATAGGTACTTGTTGGCATACTGAGATTTCTGCATTTTGCTGTTCTTTTCCAACTTAAGGAGCTTTCATTTGTCCTGTATTCTTTCTTCTGACTTTTTATCAATGTTTTAACAATAGAGAGAAAGTTATTCAAGAAGAGAACTTCCTGGTATTCCCATATCACTAGAAAAGACTGAAAATAGTCTTTTCAAGAAACTCAACAAAGGCCCCAACTTGGGCTACACATTTGCAGTTCTTGCAGAGCGAAAACGGAAAGCATTGTGTGCTGGTATCAGCGTGGCAAACATCTTCTAGGGTTGATAGTGGCCAGGATTTCCTCTCTCCTCTGCCACACTTTCATACTGAGGAAGGTGCATACGTTATATGACTACCAGTAGCTGCAGAAGAGTAATTTCCTCAATCTTTTACTGATATTGGATTCTTGCTATCAATCCTTAGAATGAACAGAATCCACCAAATCTGCAAATATGTTAGAACATCGAGTCAGTTCAGAAGACCACCTATTTTACCAAGTGGAACAGGATCTCTGTGAAGTATCAATCTATGTAACAGTTAGTGGGCTTACAAGTCAACCTTACTTACAAGTGAAAATTTTCACTTGGGATTAAGTTCTTCCATGATCATGGCACACATTTCAGCCATTTAGGTACATCATGTTTTTTTGAAGGTACAAGTTTGGCCTAGCACAGACTAGTTAAGCACTCCTTAAAGGAGATACCCCATCTCCATTTCTCAGTGAGAAAATCTCATTTGACTATGACTTTGATAGACAGGCTGGCTTGCCAGTTTATCCCTTAAGTGAATTTGCCAAAATTGGTCATCAGTTGTGAAAGACAAGTAGCAGATACTCCAGGCTTTTACATTTCCTTTTCCTTTCCTTAGTGCTCTAGCTGTCTTGGATAAACCCTTGCTTTTATACAAAGTGTGATTTTGGAACTGTCAGGCAACCTGTATCTTCCAGTTTTCTTTTCACAAGTCTAATCTAGGAGAGAGATGTTTTTCATAACCTTGTGCGCACTGTTAGCTTATATTTTACCTGAAATGTATGTACTGGCAAAGGAAGACAGAGCATCAAATTGTCAGCTTTGTCCTGCATAAGGAGATGTGGGCATTTGCAAACAGTCATTATCCAAAGTGAATCTATAGCTACCCTGTCTACTGCCAGTCCAATCCTGGGTCATTCAGTCTTGGAAAAGTGCTGCTTCTAGCATTTGTTTTAAAATTTTTTAAAAATTTAAAAAATTTGTTCCATATGGCCATTCCTGTTGCTCTGTCTGCTAGAACTGGATGATGCACACGCCCCCTTCTCGTTCAACTTTAGGATCACCCATTCCTGAAATCCTTCTCTACCAGTAGAGACTCCGAGAGGGAAAAAGGGGATGGGCAAGGTTCAATAGTAGATGTAGATGGTTGAGCAGGGGGCTAAGTTTTCTCATTTCCCATCTCAAAAGCAGAATTCTTATTCATCACTTCATTAATGGTAGTGGAATTCTCAGCTATCTGTCCACCTGGTGTCTGCTTGGGTAATATGTTGCTGTTGCGTACAGTTACACTGCGTGGCCAGGAAAAAAAACATAACCTCTACTGAAATCAGCCATGTCACGTTGTAACTTCTTCCATTTAGTTCCTTGTAATCTCATTTCATTGTTTGCCACATTACCATACACCTCCATCAAGACTTGCCTTGCAAGTCTCAGCTTTAAACTTCCCAACGATATCATGATATCTGTAGACTTTTAATATGTTTCACCAACAAAGATTCAGTAGGTCTGAAAAAATATATTATGAGTTTCATATGATCACAACTCAGTTGTAAATTTAGAGATTGCCATTGCTTGAGTAAATCTGGAAAGGCAGCACCGTATGTTGGTAATTTAAGGATGTTGAGACCAAGTGGAATCACTTAGGACAGCTTCAAGATGCAACCTCTGCCACTGCAACTGCTTACATCTATATAATCTATTTTCAAGTTCCTTCAGACTTATTAGAAAAGTTTCCAGTGCAACAGGATCAGTTTCAGGTTCAGCAGTCATAATATTCGCCGTAGGAAACCAAAGTAACGGTACCTGTAAAATCTGATGCAATCGGTCCTATTTGCATGTTATGGCTTCCAATAAGATTATATTCAAGTTTTAAGTCACAACCTTCAGTCATGACAAACTAAATCTCAACATATGCAAAATGTAAATGAAAACGTGTCAGTTGACCTTAGGATGCAACAGAGGAAACAGACTGGAGAGACAACATCTTGAATTAGAGAACTTTCAGAAAAGTGCTGAAAAAGGAGAAATCCAGAATGGGCCTCCAAGAACCATCCTTCCTGGAAATAGGGAACATTCTGGAATAAAATCCCTTGCTCTGCTGAGAGAGTAGAAAAAGGTTGAATGGTTCTTTGTATTAAAAGGTCTTAAGGATCGAAAGAAAGTGATGAAATTGGCAAACGGGAGGTCAGGGAATGCCCAAACAGGGAGGAAGGGACTCCCATACCATGAAGTAACCTTTCTAAATGATGGAAAACACTCAGAAATCAATGGCAAATAGAGACAGTCTGAGGGAGAATGGAATCTGGCCAAGGGGTAGAGGAGGTTGAATGTCAGAGGCAGACACGTCATGAAAACAAGGCTTCTGAACTTTAGTACACCAAGAAAGCTTATCAGGATAAACAGTCTTATAAGATCTCTTACCCCTGGGAGGCTATCTTTGCTACTTATGCATAAAGGAAGATTTAGAAGGGTAATACCTCTGAAATTCAGAAATAGGAGAAAGACCTGTTTAAGGTCCTACATGACCTTTCCTTTATCCTGCAAAATTCTGAAGAGGTGGGCAGCAGAAGACTCAAATAGATTCTTATTGTCTAAGGTAGACTGGCTAAAGCCTTAATGTCTTCAGGGTGGGACTATAACCTTAATCAGAAATATCTCCTCATAACAAACCCTGACTCAGTTGCCATAGAAGAAACATCAGTAGCATCATAGCTACATTTGATGGAGTGACAAGACACACGAGAAGCAGAGTTCTAAAGGAAAATGGCAGAAGACATAGATTTAGAATCAGGCACATCATACAAAACACCCCAAAATTTAGAAAGAGCCAGCACATATGTTGCCATATGGGTCTAGTAGTTTTGTCCCTGAAGGCTAATGTGGCAGATGTATAAACTTTTTTTCCCATACCTGTCCATAACCATACTGTCCTTTTCATAGGGTAAAAGCTTGGAAGAGGACAGTAAAACTGTTTATCAGCATAGGTTCATAGGTTGGTACTAGGCTATCGGCCCTAGGGCTTATACAAGCCTAGCCATAACAATTCCCTGGCTATTTCTTCCCACACTATTTACTTCCCTGGACCCCTGTCTAGCAGGGCAACTGACGTGATCCCTGGGGTCCCAGCTACAGAAATCACTTCAGGGTCAGGAGGAGTGCTTTTATAGAAAACCTTTGAGCCTCAGCCACTTCATAGAACCTGTCAGGTTTCTTTGGAGCAGCAGGCTGACAGTCAGAAACCTGAGAAGCAGAGGAAAAGGTGTCCAAGAGGGCATTCAGCAATGGAAGGCAAGAAGAAGGCCTGGGTGAGTCAATGTGCATGAGGTCACAGTACCTATTCTGCATTTCAGAATTTGGAAATAGTCTCACTTACAATGTTCCATCATACGAACAATAGTTTCCCCAAAAGATAATTCCTCAATGGCAGAATCAGGGGGAAATGGAATCCTATTCCTTAGACCAAGGCAAGAGGGGAATGGATCTGAAATAAGAAGGCAAAAAACTCCTCCTCAGCATCCAACTCCACATCCTTTTCAGATAAATCAGAATCTTGATGGTACTTAGAGGGATAGAAGAACAGAGAACAAAGGAAGGAACAGACAGTCCCATAAGGAGGCTTGAAAGCCATAAAGATTCTTCCACCATTCTTTATGTGGGCCCTTAGCCAAATAAGCATTATGTCTGTTCTTTTGTTACTTTTTTTAAAGGAATATCAGCTCGGACAGAGGGTTCAGACCCCTGCCTAACTCCATAAGGGGACCGGGAACCTCTTCCCTAACAAGAATTCGAGGAATCTCCCTAGGCCACGCCAAAATAATCAGCCAGGATTTCCCTTTCTCATCTGCAGCAGATGTTGGCACAACATAAGTGGACATTCGGGTAGGAAGCCCAGTGTCATCATCCAAGAGGGAAGCAGTAAAGGAGGCTTGCATTTGCACCAGTCACTGGATTCTTCATCCTACTTGATAGAGACGTCTAGAAGAGAATGGACCATAGAGGTCTTAAAGCATGTCTTTTTAGACTTTTTTTAAGCAGAGGCAAACTCGGAAGCCAAGGTTCCCTGAGCTAATAGTTTTAATACACTGGTTCTCTAAATAGATGTAAAGGAAAGACAGATGGCTAAGCAGGGTTTTTAGTGCAAACACTTAAATATAACCAGTATACTCCTGACATAACATAAAAACACTCACAGAAACTTGGCTCAAACCCAAAAACTCGTACAAAGAATTAATATACACACCCCTTGGTGACAATATTTCCATACTATAACAAATCCTCTTTTGGCTCACTCAAAATATACCCAACAAAACTACTCTACTAGGAGATGTTAATATCAGCTGGTTAACCCTATCTTCCAATATACCCAGGTCTATAAACTTACACGGCATTACACAACTAATCTCAACCCCCACTCACTTTAACAAGCCTACCAACTCCAGTACTATCAGACTGCATACCAGTATCCAAAACTGACCTGTATCACCATCCTAAAACCCTACCTGACACCATCGGTGACTATTCACCTATTTGAATTCAAAGATTTCACCCTCACCATCAATGGTCACACAAATGTAAAGACTGCCATAACCTCTCTAACTTCCATCCTGCCATATTCAATAACATGCTCGCCACTATAAACTGGTCCTTCCTATTCTAGCTTCCCCTAAATGAAGCAGTCCAAAAATTGAATTTGATATTTCTAAATATACTCAACTCGCTTGCCCCCATCAGAACAATAAGAGTGAAACCTCGGTGCTCTCCCTGGCTACCTCAGTACACATGTTCTCTTTTGCTAAAAGAGACAATGCCTGGAAACTCTGGGCTAAGACTAAATCTCCCTCCTACTTACAAATCTATAATGAACTTCATAACCTGTCTAAAAAAACAAGTCACCATCGACAAGAAAAATTTTACCTTAAACCCCAGACAACACATCTCAGCAATCCCAAAAAATTCTGGAATACTATCAATCAAATCCTACACCCAGGCAAACCCCATAACCCCTAACTCATGTCCTAAAAATACCCCCCACTTGAAACAGCAACCTTACTTAACTACTACTTCAGTAACACTATCAGTAAACTAACAGCAACCTCAAACTCCTCTAACCCTCCCAAACAAAATCATGCCTTTTCTCTGAAACCTGTCCCCCCTAGCTACATAAAATAGATCCTCCATAAGCCTAAGCCATGCTCTCCTTCAGTTACCAACCTACCTCCACTCTTCCTCAAGCTAGCAGCAAATTCCATAGCACATCCCATTTCAATCCTCATAAACCACTCTATATCCAAATCCACTGTTTCACTTACACTGGAAACAATTCTTTACTATGCCTATCCACAAAGGTGGCAATTCCATGGAACTATCTAACTACCATCCTGTAGCTATACTGTCCCCCTCTATAATATAATTAAAAAATGTATACATAAGCAAATCTTGGACTAGCTACTCCTTGAAAACCTACTTACCCCCACCCAACACAGGATCATAGGAGGTTACTAGGCTAGTGACCGTAGGGCCCTTACATGCCTAGCCAAGTTTTATGCATCATCCCTGTCCAAGAGGGACATAGGTGGGACCCTTGGGGTGAACTTACCGTCACCCATCCAATTATCCAGATTGCATTTGAAGACAGCCAATGAGGTTCTCTGCTCGACATGAAGCGGGAGTCTGTTCCAAAGGTGTGGTAAACTCTGGGCAACAAATCTGTCCCTCTAGCAGGTTCTAGTAATGTCACATACCAAGTTAAGGCTATTAGAGCGAGTAACAAGTGTACCATTTGACTTACAGATATGCAGCATTTCCAATAAAGCAGTGTCAAATATTGCCTTATATGCAAGGCAGAGATTGTCTCTGAGCAGTCTGTATTAAACAGAATAAAGTGACAGTGATTTCAGATGGTCCTCATAGGACAGATGGTGAAGACCTTGAATTTTCCCTGTGAGGAACCCTTATGGTCTCCCCAGTTGCTGTAGGTGCTTGGAAAGGTACATACCAAAAGGGGCATTGTACTCAGTTATTGGCCTGATGAGGGAAGAGAGCAGGGAGGTTATAACTTTTTTCTGGAGGTAATGCCCTTGCTTATCAGATGTACAGTACAGAATGCCCTTCTTACCACTGTGGAGACATGGTGATCCAAGGTAAGGTTGTTATCAACCTGTGTACCCAGGTCTCTCACCACTGAGTGCATACTTAGGGTGCTGTTATTGATGTGATAGTTAGCTGGAACATCACTCTTCCCAAAAAGGATGATGATACATTTTTTTGCATTGAGTCTAAGGCCATTACTTTGTCACCAGTCAATTGTTTGTGTAAGACCCTCTTGTAGGATGCTGACATTGTTTGGAAAGTCTACAACTGCTCCCAGTTTGCAGTCATCAGCAAACTTTGTTAGCCACACACCTTTAGTTTTAGCTTGCACTTTGGAGAAATAGATTTCAAACAGAAGAGGTCCCAAGACTGATCCCTGTGGAACACCACTAGATACAAGTCTGTTGGAAGTTGATTCCCCTATTTTGACTATATAAGTTCTATTAGTGAGCCAGTTAGTGACTCATCTAATGGTATACGGGTTGATACCTAGCTGGGTGAGTTTGTCAATTAGGCCTGAGTGGGGGATAGTGTCAAAAGCCTTGGCTAAGTCTAGGTAGGCCATGTGCACAGACTTCCTCTCATCAAGGGCCCTGGTAACTGTCTTGAAGAAGTCCACCAAGTTTAACAGGCATGATCTCCCTTTGACAAAACCAAACTGAGTAGGGTCAAGTGTTTGGAGGTTACCAATGTCTTTGTTGATAAGGTCCAGGACGATTCTCTCCATGGCCTTGCAGAGAAGGTTAGTCAGGCTAATAGGTCTATAGTTCCCAGGGTCAGTGGAAGCACCACCTTTGTGCAAGGGGATAACAGTGGCCCTTTTCCATTCAGCTGGGACAAAGCCAGTGCTTAGACTATGATTGAAAATAGTACACAGTGGCATTGCTAATTTTTGTTTGAGCCCATGTAGAAAGCATACTGGGATGTTATCAGATCCCATGGATGCTGTGATTTTGACCTTAAAGAGGACGTTCACGACATGCTCTTTAGAGATACAGGGTAGAGGACAGGTGGGTAGGGATGTCTTAGAGCAAGTGTGGCAGGGAAGGGGGAGTGAAGTTTTCACAGAACCTGTCAGCTAACAGTTTAGCAATGTCCACAGGCTTGGTATATGTGGTATCATTAACTACCAGTTTGGCACAAATATGAGCCTTTCCTTTTAGGTTATGGATGTAACTAAAGAATGCCTTATGGTTGTCCTTAGTTGAGGAAGCTAAGCTGGACTCGTAGTTAACTTTGGTGGACTTCACAAGGAGTCTTATTTGCTTGTTTAAGCTGAGGAGGGAGTGTTTCCAGTTTGGGGCTCGCTCACTTTTACTCTTGGACAGCGATTTCTTCCTCTTACTGTAAAGCCTGTTAATAGCAGGTGTTTGTATAGAACATTTGTGTAGAACTCGGCATAGCTGGCATTTACATCTGAGGAAGGAGGGGAGGAGGTGCAGTGAAGCTGTTTATATTATCCTGTAACAGGTTATAATCCGTTTTGAAGAAGTTTTTTTTAGTTTAGTTTGTGCTATGGGGGGGGGTCAGGTGTGATAGTAACTTCGAATGACACTGATTTGTGGTCATATCTCACCACAGAACACCTCACGATGGGGGTACTACACTGGTCCCCCATAATGGTAAGCACCAGATCCAGGATGTTGGCACCCCTTGTGGGGGTGTCAAATAGCCAGTCCAGGGGATTGGAATTAATGAAGTCGAGGAACCTTTGGGCAAGTAAGTTTCCGCATGAGTAATTTCCCCAGTCAATGGATGGGTAGTTAAAGTCACTCAAAACCATGGTGTTCGGATGCATCTTGATGGACTCAAGTAGAACCAAATAGGCAGAGTGGGTGTCTTGATTTATGGAGGGGGTCCTGTAGCTGACAATGACTTGAATGTGTGTCCTACCAACAGTTAATTGCACCTGAATAATCTCCAGAGAATCATGCTCTCTAACCAAATTGGAGGTGTATTCATCTTTAATGAATATTGATACACTACATCCTTTAGATTTTCATGCCTTCAGTTTGTGGTCTGAACGTGTGGACGGTGGTGTAGCCCGATATGGCTGGGGTGCTCTCCACAGCCTTGAAGCAGGTCTCCGTGACTGCACAAATGTCTATGTCTTCCAAGGTAAGGACTGTTTCTGTTTGTACTGAGGCATCATCCTAGGAGAAGGTAAAATGCTGCTTAAGGCTAGGGGCATACCAGCCAAAGACAGAGTCCAAGAGCTCAATCATGCCTCTCTTCATATAGCCCAGAGAGGTACATCTCAAGTCATTCACACCAACACGGACTATGACAGAGTCATAATAGTACCTGTTGTTGAGAGACTTGAGTGCATGTGTGATATGGCGGATCCTGGCACCTGACAGACAGCTGACCATGACATTCTCCTTATCCAGCCTGCTGAGAAGGACATCTGTGTCTCTCACGATGCAGTCACATATGACTAATATGTTTGGTTTGCTGTTTTGCCTTAAGGGCTTGACAGGTGAGACAATGGTAATTGAGCTATTATGTGTACTGTGTTCTGCAGCGGAAGTATTGTGTGTAGGATGCTTGTGTTTGGGAGGCCTCTGGTATTTAGGTATGTTTCTGGTGAGGACCTCGGCAGAAGTAGGTATGTGGGATGTGGGTTTGGGTGGTGTTGGAGGTGAGATGTGCATGTTGATGACTTGCTTATTGTCATATGTACTGACTGGTGTGTCAAAGCATGCATTTGAGGTTCTTAATATAGCTGCATCTCTCACATGTTGAGTTTATATGGTCTAGTAGCAGAGAGTTGTTACACTGTCTCAGGATGCTCATGTCGACCAAGCTAGCTGGAGGAACAGTGGGAAATTGTGCATCCATAGTGTTGGGTAAATTTACATCATCAGGAAGAGAGGTCGCACTTAGGGTGAGAGGTCCATTGGAACCTCTGGGGCTAGGCTTAGTGTTCTACCTGACAGTAGAGCCAATTAGCAAAAAACCTCTGCAGGACCACAAGCAAAGTGATAAGGATAAATTTAATAAGCAAATCTTTCAATATCTCAGCGAAGAGCTGGTTTTAGTGTTCAAGTGATGCAAGGCAGTCTAGATTCCATAAAACTAAATCTAGCCTATGCTAACTGCAGAGGTATTTAAAATTTAAAGTGTTTAAAATCACAGTCACAAAAAAAAAAAAAAAAGAAGAAAAAAAAAACAGTATAAAGTAGCAATTTGATAGAATGATGTTCTCGATGCAATTAGGGTACTAACAAGTAGTAATAAAACAAGTGGCATAAAAGTGATTGAACACTTAAGAACAGCAGCAAAACCAAAATAAAGTATTAACGTAGGATAAGGCACAGTATAAGTACAGTAAAAACGGCTGAATAGAGTATAATTTTTTTTTCAAGGTTAAGAGCTAAGGGGTTAGGCCTTCCCACAGCGTCTCACTGTACTCAGTATAAAGACCTGATGCGATGGGACTGGAAGGAGTGTCAAATAACAAATTTCTAATAAGAGGTGGGCAAAGCCAAAGCCATCAAGTTGAAGAACACAAAAACAATATGGAGGGAAGAAATATGAAATGGAGCCAAAAGTGTTCACAAGTGAAACAAAGTTTAACACATAAACATTGCAACACTAAGCAAAGAGTTATTAAATATAACTGAAACGGTTATAGCAAATATAAAAAATATACATACATCAGCTCTGTATGTCAGATGGTGTTCCAAGTATTCCAAGCAGGTAACAAGGACAGAGCTCTTGAACACTGAGCAAATTCTTGAAATATGTAAATCTTTTACAGTAGTAGGATGAAAGACTAACCATCAGACAAATCAGACAAGGACACAAATAGCTATTTTCCACCTAAATCAAATGGAGCCAGCCAGACTAAGTGGTCACATGGTTTTCGTCCTAACAACAGTAGAACTACTGCCCTTATCTCTTTCCCACTCTATCTCCCTTGCCAGAGACAATAACAAACTTGTCTCTTGTCTCTTTCATGACCTCTGAAAAGCTTTTGGCACTCTCATCCCATGCTCCTCTCCAAGCTCTCAGACCTTAACCTCTCTACCTCAACCATCTACTGGTTTACCAGCTACCTCACCAACAGACAACAATCTGTTAAATGGCTCTACTCACTATCTTTCTTCTTCCCTATCAAGAATGGGAGTTCCTCAAGGTTCATTTCTTGGTCTCTTACTGTTCAGCATCTTTACTAACCACCTCCGCACTTCCATCCTCACTTTAACCTCATTCAATATGTGACTCCACTATCATCTCCATTGCTGACACCCTTTCTGACTTGCTTAACATCACTCAAAATTCCTTCTATTGAAAACTCTCTCTCTTACAACCAACTTATTCTTAATCCCAAAAAGACTAAACTCCTATTTCTCCCTAAAACACTTTCACACTTGAAACCCAACTTCACTATAACATCTCTTAACAACAGTCATTAACATTGAAACACACACTAAGCTTCTTGGTACAATTATAAATGATCAACTCAGATTCAACAACCATGTAAAGCAAACCCATCAAGACTCTCATATCTCTCTTGCCTATGACTATCTTCTTCCTAGTCTCCTCTACAGCTCAGAAATCCTAACTTGTACATTAGTCTACTAGCTAAACTTGAAGCTACCTACAACAACATAGCCAGGTTTGCAGCTAATCAGACCTCTTACTCTCATCACTGTCAGTCTCAGTGCTTTAAATTGGTTAGAGTTCTCCAATCAACTACTATCCTCCCAACTTCTTATTATTCATTCCATTCTTTATTTATAAGTTCTCCTTCTGCCCAGGCATCTTCTCTCGTCTCTTTCAACTCCCCAGCTAGAACCCTCAGGACAGCTGACAAACAACACTTGGTTATTTATAAACCTAAAAACTCAATAGGCCAAAACCTATACAGCTACACTCCGGCCCTATCCTGGAATAAACTTCTGTTGACCATCAGAAAAATAACACACACACACACACACACACACACACACACACACACACACACACAGACACACACGTGAATTCAAAAAAGATCTCAAAGATGATCTACTTAACACTTGGATATGACACTGTAAAAACCCTTTCTGAACTTCCTTCACCTAACATCCTCAAATCTCATTCTCCCTAACCTCTCTAATTATAATCTCCTTACTGCTCTTCTCACTATGTCTTCTAAATTGCTCTACTTCTGACTCCCACACTTTTTCTCATCTTTTTGCTACTGCTCTCCCTATCTCTATCACCTTACCCCTTCTCACTAAACTTCTGGACCTTTCCAAATTCTGAAGTTCATATTTCTACCTTTGTATCCTTCATTGTACAGTTAAACTAGTATCTTGTAAGGCTTCTCTTCTACTTTCAACAAACTCTGTACATTGTCAATTAACAGCATTATTGTTTGTAAGCAAGTGTATTCAACACTATATTCTCTCTGTAATGTGGTAATTTCTATGTACAAACTGTTTATTTTTGTAAAATTACTATGTACTATTGCAGAGCTTTTCTCCTGGGGCCTCTGCTGATAAAGGGCTGTAGCTTAGTTAGACATTCCTGGTTAACAAATGTCAAATAAATAAATATCACAGAAAAGGCACTTCTTGTGTCTTATCTTTATGGGGAATCTGCCTCCCACATTTGCATTTTCCCTTCCTGGACGGCATGTAAAAGCAATACAATCAAAGGAAAAAAGGAAGGAAGAGATGCCAATGGGATGTTAATTTTTCATACACTCTAACTGAAGCAAAATGACAAGCGACTTGTAGACCAAATTCAAGGTAGCTTTTTGATCAGTGGCAAAAAAGTGCTGAGAATTACGTATTCTTACATCAATTATGTACATTACACCTTGGACATAGGACATGTATCTGATGTATGGCACCTGGAAGTGGCTAAGGCTTTGGTATGCTGGCTGAACATTCTGCTATCCCGGCAGGCTATCCAATTATTAAGGATTACTGGAACAGTGGCAAGCAAAGACATAAAGACAGTACAGTTACCTACCATAAATGTAGATGTTTGAGTGTATTCACTGTTGCAGTCATTACACTTGGGTTAAACTGCTGGCAGGTGACCCGCAGTCGGCCCGAGTTCCAAAGTCTTGGTCCGGCATCGGTTGCTGTCGCCTCTTCCCTGACGTCAGTGCGCCAGGGGTATAAAAGATGCAACCAACGCCATTTTCTTCAGTTTTTCTTGCCCCAGATGTCAGGTGCCCCCAGATAGGAAGGCTGAAAAGATAAAATTATGTCCATATACATGCATATATTAGTATAAAAATTTCCTTCATCTACAAGTAAAAACACCACATAGGTTGTATAGAGATGAGAAGTACAGAAAAGTCCCAGCAATGAAAAGAGGGATGGTGGGTGGGTAACCTGGACTGCAACAGTGAATACACTCGAACATCTACATTTATGGTAGGTACACAACTGTACTATGTTCATCATGTTTCACTGTTGCAGTCATTACACTTGGGTAGAATCCCAAAGCTGAGTTTGGGCGACTGGGTCTAAATTGGATTTGGAGAGGCTATCAGGCCCTGCAGAACTGCAGTGGCAAAGCCTGCTCTGGATTTAGAGTACAGAGGTAAGTGGTAGTGCTTGGTGAAAGTGGGCACTGAGCTCCAGGTTGCAGCTTCCAAAATGTCTTTGGTTGGTACTCCTCTGAGGAAAGCTGCTGAAGTGGCTGCTGCTCTGGCAGAATGAGGCCTGATGTCCTTAGGCACTGATTTGCCATGTTGTGCATAACAGAAGTGGATGCAGTGTCCTATCCATTTTGAGATTGAATGCTTTGTAATAGGCTTTCCATGTGATTCTGCAGCATAGGCTACAAACAGTTGCTCAGTTTTTTTCTGAAAGCTTTTGTTTTGTCCAAATAGAATCGTAGCTGTCTGTGTATATCCAAAGCGTGTAGAAGTCTCTCCCCTTTATTCTGGGGATTTGGGTAAAAAGTAGGTAAATGAATGGTTTGGTTTAAAGCCACATTGGAGACCACTTTTGGCATGACTGTTGGGTTTGTCCTTAGAGAAACCCTGTCCTGATGAAAAATAAGGAAAGGTTCCCCAGCCATTAATGCCTGTAACTCTGAGACTCTTCTTGCTGAAGTTACTGCTAGGAGCAGAGAAGTTTTCCATTATAAGAATTTTAGATCAGCTGTGCTGGCTGGTTCAAAAGGAGGCAGTGTGAGTTTTTCTAAAACAAAATTGAGGTCCCAAGTTGGTACTGGTGCTCTCCTTGGGGGTCTTATATTTTTTGCCCCTCTGAGGTATTGTCGTAGTAGAGGATGCGAAAAAACAGGAGGTTTCGTATTGTAATGGGCTGAAATGGCAGAGGCATGGATTTTAATAGATGAAAAAGATAAGCCTTTTGTCCAGCATCTCAGTTAGGTATTGTAAAATCTGAGGTATATTAAGGACAAGTGGTTCGAGCCCTTGAGCCTGGTGACAAGCACAAAATCTCTTCCATTTTTCTGCATAAGATTTCCTAGTGCTGGGCCTCCTGGCTTTTAAAATTACATCATAACAGCTTTACAGAGAGGTGCAGTCTGAGTGGCTACATTATCCGCCATGCTGCCAGGTTTAAGGTTCTGAGTTGACTGTGCAGAATCTGATTGTTTTGTTGTGTCAGAAGATGAGGAATTTGATGCATAAGCCAAGCTGAGTCTTGAGACAAGTTCTTTAGGACTGGGTACCAGTGCTGGCGTGGCCAGTCTGGGGCAATCAGGATCATTTTTGGCCTTTCTTGTCTGCATTTTAGTAGCACTTTGGTAAGAAGAGGCATCGGAGGGAAGGCATAGACTGTCAGGCCTTTCCAGCTGAATGATAGAGCATCCACTTTCCATGCTTAAGAGTGATAAGTTCTTGTGCAAAATTTCTGTATTTGTTAATTGTGAGGGCAGGCAAAAAGATCTATGTCTGGGCGTCCCCATTTCCTCGTTATCATGCTGAACACTTGTGGATTTAGCTTCCAATCGTGAGGGTCCATGAGATTTCTGCTTAGTTCGTCTGCCAGTGTATTTTTTTGTTCCTGGCAGGAATTGTGCCTGCAGATGAACTTGTTAGGTCAGTGCTGTGTTCCACAAAGTCATGGCTTGCCTGCATAGGGGGTAGGAATGTGTGCCCCCTTGCTTGTTTATGTACCACATAACTGTGGTATTGTCCGTCTTTATTAATAGTTGTCCTGGATGTAGTAGGTCCTTGAAAGCTGTCAGGGCATTCTGTACAGCTAGCATCTCTTTTTGATTGATGTGAAGATGCATTTTTTCCTTGGGCCACGTGCCCTGAATACATTTTCCTGCCATATGTGCTCCCCAGGCATAATCCGATGCATCCGTTGTTACTGTCTGCCTGGCTGTAGGTAAGGTGAAAGGCTGTCCCTTGTTGTGGTGACAGGCCTGGGACCATCATCAAAACTCCTGTTGAAGGCAGGGAATTAAAGTAATGATTGTCTCCAGGCTGTGACAATGCTGAGTCCAAATACTTTTTAGATACCATTGTAGTTTCCTCATATGCAGTTTTGCATATGGAATTAGTAGAATGCAGGATGCCATGAAGCCCAGGGCCTGCAGAATTTTTCTTGCAGGGAGCTGGGTTTTTGTTACCATCATTTGAAAGTAATGAGTCAGTTGCCTTTGTTTGTCTGGCGTGAGATAAGCCATCTGGGCAGTTGTATTTAAGCTTGTACCCAGGAATATTATCTCTTGAGAGGGCACTAATTTTGATTTCTTTTCGTTTACTGTGTACCCTAGGCAAATCAGTAATCTTTTTACAAACGCCAGATGCTTTAGAAGAATGTCCTTGCTCTCTGCTTGAATAAGGCAGTCGTACAAGTAGGGATATATTTGAATTCCTTTTTGTCTGCAAAATGCAATTACTGGTGCCGGGCATTTTGTGAAGACCCTGGGTGCAGTAGATAAGCCAAAGGACAGTGCAGAGAATTGGTAATGCATTGAGCCTGCTATGAATCTGAGGTATCTTCTGCAAGATTGTCTGATTGGGACATGCAGGTATGCCTCCTTGAGGTCCAAAGTAACTAGCCAAGCCTTCTTGCCCAGCATGGGCAGAAGTTGTTGTAGTGTTAATATTTTGAATTTTGGAACATCCAGGAAAGTATTTAGGATTGACAGGTCCAGTATTGGTCTCCAGGTTTTGTCCTTTCTGGGTACTAAGAAGAGTCTTGAGTAAAATCCTTGTTCCTGTTCTTGCTGTGGAACTTTATGAATAGCTCCCATGTCCATAAGAGCAGCAATCTGCTTTTGTGCCTCTGCCCATTGGTTTTGTGGCAGGTCTGGCATACCTTTTTATTTTGGAAGCGTGTGGAAGTGGAACCTGTAACCCTGAGAAACAATATTCAGCACCCATTGGTCCTGGGTGATCAGGTGCCAATTTTTTGAGAAAAGTGCTAGCTTTCCCCCTAGGGGTGCTGTCAAAAGGTAAGTGCTTGGCATTTGTAGAGAGTAGTCATTGGGACTGTTTCCTATAAGATTGTGATATATCTTCCCCTCCTTTGGGGGCTGAAGCACCCCATTGTTTAGGTGTGTAGGGGCCTTGGGGCTGAGATCTGCCTCTTGGGCCTCTATATCTGCCTCTTTGTGGCCTGTCCGACACTGGAAAGGACCAATTTTTTGAAGGCCAGTTTCTGTTAAATCTAGGTGGTTGAACCTGTAACAAATCTTTCACTGTCTGCATTGATTTTGCTTTATCCTCCATTTTCTTTAACACCTCTTTTGCCTTAACAACAGGCAAAGTATCATGCTGTATTGGAGCATCCAATAATTTTACTTTAACATGATCAGGTAAACTTTGTTCTTTCAACCAAGCATGCCTTCGAATAACCGAGCTTGTAACTGCGGCTCTACAAGAAGCCTCTAATGAATCAAAACCACATTGCAGAGTATGCTTTCCCACTTGTTCAACTGCATGCAATAAATCCTGCATTTCCTTACTGTCAGGACTTTCTGAATTTGAAACCATTTTCTGTTTTAACAATTACATGAGGTACTGTTGATATTTAAGCATGTGAAACTGGCAGTTTAAAGCCCTTACAGCTAAAGTAGCAGAAGTGTAAACTTTTTTCCCCCATCTGTCCAGTGCTCTGGAATCCCTATCTGAGGGGACAGGATTTTTAGCAGTGGAAGCCTTAACCCCTTTAGGACCCTGAGAAATTGTTTCTGGGTCTGCAGCGGGGTTTTTGTAAAGAAATTTATGAGAGTCAGGGACCCTGTAGTACCTGTCTGGCTTGACTGGTGCAAGGGGTAAAGAATCAGGGGACAGACTGGATTCAGAAAAAACATCATCCACAATATCAAGCACAGGGGGGATAGCCAGGGGCCTGTGCTGAGGCAATAAAAGAAAGTCTCTGAGCCTTTTCTTGGATTCTGAATAATCCTGGCTCTCCCAATGGAAATGCTCCCTCATGATGAGCAGGGTTTCCCCAAAAGAATAATCCTCAGGTGGGGAGGCTGAAGGTATAGACTTTTCTGCATCAGAGTCCTCATAGGGAGGGAGAGAATATCCCTGATCAGAAGAGGAATCAGAGGAAATGGAAACCTGGTCAGAGGAATCATAGTCAGTGTCTTGCCTAGGTCTTTTGTCAGGAGTGGGGATGGGAACCCCTGATTAAAGTAATTAGGTCTTCAGCCATTTTAAGCATCTGTTTCTTTGGCATAGATGACTGTTCTGGAGAATGCTGTAGTTGTTTCCTTGTCTTTAATGGTGTTTTGGACTTTGCCTTTGCTGCTGTAATGGGCTTAATTGTAAGCTGTGAAGGTCTGAAAACACCCTCAGAAGCCGGTGCCAGCTCAGCGGCTCTGGACCCATCTGAGGGAATAGTTTCCGTAGGCCCAATACCTTGAGTTTTCCACAGGCCTCGGAGTCTTCACGTGGCTGCCGGTTACAGCCTGTGGCTCTGAGGTAGCGGGTGTCAGGGGCTGCGAAAGCGCCTCACTGAGAACCGGCGACTGGCCTAGAAGAAGCTTCGTCGTCAGTTTTGGACCTTGGATGCCTGTCTTTCTCTTTGTCTTTGCGTTTTTTATATATTCCGGTCATCGGTTGTTCCGACGGCATTATGTAATTAAACCTTCGGCCAAAATAATGTAAAGCAAAATCAAACAGATGTTTAATAGTGCGTTTATTGAATCTAGCACAAAACCGACAACTGGTAATGTCGTGGTCAGGGCCTAGGCAAGGAATACAGTAAGAGTGAAAGTCCTTATGAGGTATTTGCTTCCCACAAGAAAAACGATTATTAACTTTTACTGATATCGGTCTGGAACAAGAAAAAGTTTCCCTGATGGGGTACTTAGCTTTATTGAAGACTTTGGTTCTGAAACTCAAATTTCAGGAGACGGCCGACCGGCACTTGCGAACTGCTTTTGCTTCGGGCATCACGTGGCAAGAAAGACTGAAGAAAATGGCGTTGGTTGCATCTTTTATACCCCTGGCGCACTGACGTCAGGGAAGAGGCGACAGCAACCGACGCCTGATCAAGACTTTGGAACTCGGGCCGACTGCGGGTCGCCTGCCAGCAGGATAACCGAAGTGTAATGACTGTAACAGTGAAACACGATGAACAGCTGCAAGCTGTTCCTTGTGAAGTATGCCAGCCTGTCCACCATTTCATTCATGGTCAACATATACTGGAGCCCCCTAAAATGACACCACTTACTAAACCAACTCTCGAAGCTAATTATCTTTTCTTTATATTTAGGCATTACTCTTGGTGACAGGAGCTTTCCAGTCAGGACCAGAGTCTTACCTGCATTTGACACGTGCTTAATGAAATCCAACATGCCAAAATGTTTCTCAGGGTTGAGTGCTGCAAAATACTTACACATTCACATGGGCTACCACAAGGCTGTACTAACATTTGCTAGATGTGAGGGACAAAAGAGCCCTTAAAATTTAGCAGCTCCTGGCTCTGGAGAGACAATTAACTGTCACCTTACCCTTCTCCAGTCTCATCAGCATGGAGTCTGTGTCTGACAATGACATCACCAATTACTAGGCCATTTCTATTTGCACCCACAGATGTAGTAGCACTGAAATGGTTATATTCAGGAATCTTCTCACTCTAATGTGCAAGAGTGATGACAGTATGTTGACAGACTACTGTTAAGACTGCCTTCCTAGTTCTAGGAGGCTCAAAGTTTCTTCTTGACAAAATCAGTATATGCTAGTTTGGTGTATTCGTGCAGAGGTGTGGGTGGTGGTGGTGGTGGTGTGATGCACATTAGCCATCTTGTTAGGTGAGTGGGTAGCCTCCATGTTTTGTACATACCTACTTGTTTCACAGGTTGTATTATGTATGTTTTGTAGTAGTTGATGGTTACTTATAATTTGACAGTTGTTACAATACTCAAAAATTACTACTGTCATAAGGCAAGCGACATAAGGGATACAAATACATTGGTCTTTATGATGGCTCAGGAGGGTCAGCTACTAACAGAAGCACAAGAGCCACTAAAAACATAGTTTGCAGTCAAGATGACAGTTACAAGGGACAAATGCGTCAGTAATTATGAGAAACAAATATTACCCAAGGTAGCAATACAACATCTATTAAAGATTTCAAAGTGGGTAGTGCAAACAAAGCAGCAGCAGCAGCAGTAAGAGTGAAACTGCAACAGCAGCAGTTATTACAAGAAGCTTTGTCAGCTCATCCTATATGTTGCAAATGCACAATAACATATGAAGAAAAACAATAGCAACAACAAAAAAAATACAACAGTTCAATGCAACTTGCAAAGCAGCTAAGGGCAACTGAAGGTAGGAGGATGGTATACATCAACGACGACAAAACAGCAAGAACTTCCCGAGTAGCAGTTGGGATATGGCCACTCCATTACTGTAGCTCCTTAACCACTTGAGAGCATCTAAGCACAAGAAGATTGACCACAGCTTTAACAGTTACCAGGCAGCATGATAACAACACTTTATGTACAAGATATGCAATAGTATATCCCACCGCTAAAGCAGGGTGCCTGCTGATACAGCATTAATTGTAACAGAAAAGGTAACAGCACTCTGCAGTGCATGCAGCAGCTATGGACAGCTACTAGTTATGAAGAGAAACAGACTACCAATGAATATTTGTGAAGACAAGTAGCACAAAGTACAAACAACTTACATCTAAAGCAGTATATACTGCAACGTAACTGTGAGAAGTGCAACCTTGTGTAAATACTTTCAACTTACAGCAATGCAGTAAACCCAGAAACAAACTGAAAAGTATGATCACATGGAACCTCCCTGATGGTTGCACACTGATCAAAGGCTTAACTTCAACTCTCCCAGTGTGAAAACAGAAAATGAGAAAAAGGACTGCTGATGAAATGTTTTTTGGGGTAAAATTCAGTTACTGACTAGTAAGTACCTTGCCTGGATGCCAGCAAAGTAGTAGTTTAGAAAAACTGAAAGAAAACAAACCAGAAAAGGTGAAAAGAAAACTCTACTGGGGAGAACTCTGCAGCTGTTCAGCAAAACACACTTCAGGTTTGGTACAGGAGATGGCTTCCACTAATTTAGAGGAAAAAAATTAATCAAATGTATTCAGAGGTGATTAAAATAAATGAAACACTGAAAGACTATATAAACTCAAACAAAAAAGGCTGGAAAAATATTAGAAAAACAAGCTTTAAATAGCTGTTAAGATGAACTGATAAAACTGCAAAAATCAGGGGCTGAAATGAAGAAAAATCTGGCTGAGGATGAGGCTTCTCAAGAAGAACGGTTTCAAAAAGTAGAAGAGTTAGAAGTCCGAGCCCGTAGAGAAAACTGGAAACTTTCTGCTGTATCAGAGAAACTTTTAATGATCAGACTATTAATTTTCTGAAAGCACAAATAAGCAAATGGACTGGTATTCCACAGCAGGATTTCTTAATTGAAAGGGCATGTTGAGTGAATGCTCCAAATCTAGCAACGATAAAGCACAGACCACCTGTATTATTAATGATGCAATCATTACAGCAGAAACAGTTGGTCCTGACAAAATGTTTTGAAAAACGTGACATGGGTTCAAATGGAGATGGGAAGAGACAACTGTATAAAAGATCAGTCTGCCAAACCTTAGTATGTAAATGTCACAGAAAAGTTGAAAATGCATACTTAAAAAAGTCACATATTGGGAACAATAGCTTTATTATCATAATAGTTAGAAACTATTCACATCATCTTGAAATGTAAATGGACTTACAAGTATAGACAAAAGGAAAGAGTATTGAATTATATTAAATGCAGAATACAAATAGCAATGCTGCTGGAGACACATTTGGAAAAAAAAATGAGCATGTGAATTTGACAAAAAGATTTTAGGATGGATGTTCAGCAGAATATCAGGGACAAAAGAAAAGGGAAGTAATTATACTAATTTCTAGAGGGGCTCCAATAGTGGCAGAAGGGGGATAATGGTAGATTTATGGTAGCAATGGGCTAATGGCAAGGGAGGAGTATTATGCTGGTGGGAATTTATATTCCACCAAAAACTATTATGGACTCTAAGAAAATTATGGGAGAAATAATCATCTTTCACAGCATGGAATATTACTTATAGGTGGGGGACTGGAACTTGATTTGCAATAGTGAGGATATATTTAAGGTCATGTACCAATAAAAAAGAAAAATGCAGAGTAATGGTAAAAATGAGGCACTGCTGCTTTCCTACCTACCTGTTAAAAAGAGAGGAATTTAACAGAGGGCTAGTGGAAATCATTTTTGCATGAGGGAAGATAGTAATATCTTCAGAAGTTATAACAAATGAGTGGGATAAAATTAAAAAGGAGTTTAAAACAGGGAAGAAATGAACGAAAACGAGAAAGAGATATGATTAAGAAATAATAGGAATTACTTAGAGGTGCTGACAAAGGTAAACAAATCCAGAGTAAGGGGACTCTCACAGAACAAGAGGAGGCATAAAGGGAGATTACCAAAGAAAAAAATATTGGAGTATGTGGACAATATACATGAGATTAGAAAGACTGCTGTTAAGCAGCTAAGTTTGATAACTCCAAGCACAATTTTTTTTTAGCACAATGGCCTAGGTAACAGAAAGTAGAAAGGGCTACTGTTAAACTTAGGGAGCATATAACAACAAAAATAACCAGACAGCCTGTAGATTAGATTAGAAATATTTTGGAAATTTGAGGCTCAAAAACTAACAGAAATGGTGATGTATAATCAATCTTCAGGAAAGTCTCCAGGAACAGATGCTATTGCTGCGGAAGTTTGAAGTTAGGAGGGAAGAAAGTGATAAAGAGCTAGAAGATTTTGTTTAACAGTATTTTAAAATGAGGGGAAGGACCAACATCTTAGAAGAAAGCTGTCATGGCTGTACTGCCTAAAGATAGTAAAAACTCATCAGACTCAGCTTCAAAAGACCCAATTCAATTTTAAACTATAATTATAAAGCGTTTATGTGTGTACTACCTAAAAGACTGGCAAAGGTGTTGCCAAAATTGGTAGATATGGATCAATGCCCTGGGTGGCACATTGGTGCAGCAGTTAGCATTGTCACCTCACAGCAAGTGGTTCTCCGGTTCGATTTTTGGCAGGGTGCCTTCTGTGCACAGTCTGCATGTCCTCCCTGTGTTTGCAAGGGTTTCCTCCAGGTTCGCTTGTTTCTTCCCACATTCCAAAGATATGCATCTGGAGCATTTCTCCCCAGGCCTACACTGAAAATGGGCTCCGTCCCAGTTGGACTTTCCCGGTAAACAAATGTTAAATAAATAAATAAAATAAAATGTGGTTTTGTGACGGGAAGGCAAACAATTGGCAGCATTAACAGAACAATGATGATCCAGAAGAAAGCAAAATGTAAGAAAACACCACTGTTGTTGGGGAGTTTTGATGCAGAGAAAGCATTTGAGAGGGTAAGGTGAGATTTTACGAGTAGTGCAATGGAAGCATATGCATTTCCTGATACAATAATAAGGTTAGTTAGGAGGATACAGGAGCAACTGGAGGCAAGAATTAAAGTGGGAGGATTCCTCTCTGATAAGCTGCATTTGAACAGTAGAATCAGGATGTGGTTTACTCTTTCCCCTTTGTTACTTGCTTTATATTTTGGGCCACTGGCAAAGAAAATAAGGAATTCAAAAGTGCAAAGATATAATCAGTATGGCAATCAAGAAAAAGTTGAATTTATTTGCAGACAATATAATGTTCCATCTAATAACCCCCCCCCCCCCCAAAAAAAAATATATATAAATAAATAAATAATACATATTATTGTTGTGGAAATTTTGAGACAGTTTCAAGTATTTTCAGGATATAAAATTAATGAAGATAAAACAAAGGCTATCAGTGTTAATTAAGTACCCACACATGAACTGGTTCAACAATACCAATATTTATGGGTACATAAGATGAAGCATTTAGTAGTATTGATTAAAAAGGCTTCTGTTATGACAGCTAATGATATGTGGGAACAGACTAAAAAATGAAAAAATAAAAAACTGAGAAGCTGGTGCCTTTGTTTGGGGATATGGATAATAAGATACAAGCAGTAAAAATGCTTTTAGTTCTTTAACTTTATATATCAGTCCAGCATATTTTTTTAACCAGAGGAGAAGGTATGGGCAATAATTAATAAAGAACTGGGGAAGAGGGCAAGACCTTCCAATAGAACAAGGTGGTTTAGGATTACCTGATTTGAAGGGATACTTCACAACTACACAGTTTAGGTCTCGTATACATAACACAAGCAAAAAGTTATAATTCAAAATGTAAATGGATGATGATTAAAAAAGGGGCAAAGTTCATGAAATAAAGAGAGTGACATTTTGAATGCAGATCCTGATAACAACCACCATATAGAATATTATATTCATTAAGTAGTAGAAAGCATTCTAAGAACTAAACCAAGACGAGAATGGAGAAAAACAAAAACTGAAACTAGGAAAGACAGCATCCTGCATGGAGTGGGAATAAGATGATCAAGACTGTGGTACAGAACATAGGCGAGGAGTGAGAATTTAGTGGAGAAAACTGGCAAAGGAGCCAAGGTAATGGGAGCAAGATAACAGAACAGGATGAGGCCAAGAAGATATTTGTACCGTAGGCTAGAGGCTGCCTTCCCTACCAGAGACTGACATCAGAATATAGGCAAAGAGAAAGGGATAGAGGAATATTAAGTGAAAGGCCTGCTCTAGTGGAGTTTTTAGTTGAATGAAGAACAGAAGGTGCTGTTAAAAAAGGGATAATTTATATAGCAAATAAAATATTGCATGATAAGTATTATTATGACTCAGAGGAGGCTAGAAAAGAATGCAAACAGAAATTGGAAAAGCAGTTTACAGTAGAACAGCTGGGGAAGCTATATGCATGGCGTCCAAGTGTGCAACAAAATCCAGAAGGTTTAGGATTTGTTGTTTATAAGTGTTTACACAGGCATTTTTGTACCCCAAGCAGACTTCAAATAATTCTTCCTCAGGTAAATAGGAAATGCTAGAGGTGTGATGGAGAACAATGAGGTAACAGGGAACATATGTTATGTTAGTGTAATGAGTGTAAGGAATTTTTAAAATCTGCCAAGAGTATTGGAGGAGAAAATCGCTGCAACTAAGGGAATGACTCTTTTGAGCTGAGAGATAGGATCTGAACTGTCTACACATAGTAAGGCCCTTCTAAAGTCTAGTTCTGTTGGCTGCCAAAAAAGCAATGACTAGAAAATGGAAATCCAAACCAACTGTAACCAGTGAAAAAACCTTCACAGCAACTGGTAAAATCCAAAAAGCTTTATTGTACCACACACCAGTTGAGCGCTTTCTTCCCTACTGAAGGAACTTCATCAGAATAGTTTCAGCTTTAAAACCCAGCCCTTTTATGTAAAGAAGCACCCAATTAACCAATTAATTATACTAAATACTTACATAAAAAAAGTACAGTTTTGTACCTACCATAAATGTAGATGTTCGAGGATCCACATTGCTGCAGTCCTAACTATTGGGTAGTCCGCTGTCCAGTCGGCCCGAATACCAAAGTATATGGCTGACGTCGGTCAGGGCGCATTAGACTGACGTCAGTACGTCAGGGTACTAATGCGCATGACCGACGTCATATCCTCAGTCTTTTCTTGCCCCAGATGTCAGAAGACCCTGAAAAGATAAGGCCAAAAACCAAAAACTCCCAAAATACCTGCACCAAAAAATATATGTACAATATATACAAAATTAGCAGAATATAACCTCACCTACACAACCACCCCTAAACACAGAGGGGAAGGAGGGAGGGTAAATTGGACTGCAGCAATGTGGATCCTCGAACATCTACATTTATGGTAGGTACAAAACTGTACTATGTTCTTCATTCCACATTGCTGCAGTCCTAACTATTGGGTAGAATCCCAAAGCAGAGGTAAGGGAGGCTGGCAAATCATAAGGAAGCAGGAACTGACAACATGCCTTGCAAAATAGCTGTGGCAAAACCAGCCCTAGACTTAGAGTAGAGAGGAAGGTGATAATGCTTAGAGAAAGTATGTACTGAACTCCAAGTAGCTGCCTCCAAAATATCCTTAGTTGCCACTCCCCTTAGAAATGCTGTGGAAGTGGCAGTAGCCCTAGTGGAATGAGGCCTAATCCCAGCAGGAATCTCCTTGCCATGATGGGAATAACAAAATGTAATGCAACACCCAATCCACCTAGAAATAGTTTGTTTTGACACAGGCTTGCCCTTTGAACTCAAAGCAAAAGAAACAAACAACTGCTGAGACTGCCTAAAATCCTTAGTCCTGCTCAAATAATAACGCAATAGCCTGTGTACATCTAAAGTGTGCAAAATCTTTTCCCCTTTATTTTGGGGATCTGCATAAAAGGTAGGCAAATGAATAGTTTGGTTTAAAGCCACACTAGAAACCACCTTAGGCATAAAGGAAGGAGTAGTACGTAAAGATACCCTATCCTTATGAAAAATCAAAAAAGGCTCCACTGCCATAAGGGCCTGCAACTCAGAAACCCTTCTTGCAGAAGTAATGGCCAACAAAAAAGCAGTCTTCCATGACAAGTATTTCAATTCAGCAGTAGCCGCAGGCTCAAAAGGTTGTAGAGTAAGTTTCTCCAACACAAAATTGAGATCCCAAGCAGGAGTAGGAGCTCTACGTGGGGGTCTTATATTCTTTGCCCCTCTAAGAAATTGCTTGAACAAAGGAAGCGAAAACAATGGTGGGTCACAATCATAGTGAGCTGAAATTGCTGCAGCATGAATCTTAATGGAAGAGAAAGACAAACCTTTGTCCAGTAACTCAGAAAGATATTGAAGAGCCACACTCAAATTTGGCTCAGAAATCTCCAAATTGTTTGCTGCACTCCAAAATAAAAATCTCTTCCATTTTTCTGCGTACACTTTCCTTGTACTAGGTCTTCTGGCTTCCATAATCACATTTAAAACTTGTTGAGGAAGCTGAGACCTGCTGTCTTTCAAAACCGAATATGCCAGGCTGTTAGATGTAGAGAGTGAAGCTTGACATTGAGCAGATGACCGTCCCTCTGAGACAACAGGTGTGGAATCAAGGGTAAAGGCCATGGAGGCTTCCTTACCAGACTCCTCAGTAATGGGTACCAGTGCTGCCGAGGCCAATCTGGAGCTATGAAAATCATCCTTGGCTTGTCTTGTCTGACCTTTAGAAGCACCTTTGGAAGAAGAGGCAGAGGTGGAAAAGCATACACATGAAGATTTTTCCAACTGAAAGAAAGAGCATCCACTTTCCAAGCTGTGTGATGAAATCCCTTCGTGCAAAACTTTGGCAGCTGGTGGTTTAGTGGAGAAGCGAACAGATCTATGTCTGGAGTTCCCCATGACACTGTCAATTTTTGAAATACATGAAGATCCAGTTTCCACTCGTGGGGATCCATGATTTGTCTGCTTAATACATCTGCTAAGGAGTTCTGTGCTCCCGGCAGAAACCTTGCCTGAAGAGTTAGTTGCAGACTGAGCACAGTCTCCCATAAAATCATTGCTTGTCTGCACAATGGGTAAGAATGTGTTCCCCCTTGTTTGTTGATGTACCACATGACAGTTGTGTTGTCTGTTAGAATCAACACCTGCCCTGGAAGAAGTAACTCCTTGAAAGCAATTAATGCAAACTGAACTGCTAACATCTCTTTCATGTTGATATGTAGATGCTGTAGTCTGGCAGGCCACTTGTCTTGTATCCACTTTCCATTTAGATGAGCTCCCAAGCAATATCTGAGGCATCTGTCGTTAGAATCTGACTTGCCTCTGGCCGGGTCACAGAGAGTCCCTTGTTTAGGTGACATTCCTGAGCCCACCACAAATTCCTTTTGAATGCAAGGTATTATTTGAATGACAGTGTCCAAATCCTGGCAGTGCTGTGTCCACAGATTTTTGAGATACCATTGTAGCTTCCTCATATGCAGTTTGGCATTGGGAAGCACCAGAATACAAGATGCCATGAACCTTAAGGCTTGAAGGACTGTCCTTGCAGTCAGCCCGGACTGAAGAGATAGATGATGGAAGTAACTGGAAAGATTCTTTTGTTTGTCCGGGGTTAAAAAGGCCATCTGGGCTGCTGTATTCAGTCTCACACCCAGAAAGCACATGTCTTGAGAGGGTACTAGACTGGACTTTATTTCGTTCACAGAATACCCTAGGCATCTTAGCACTGCTATGACATATTCCAGATGCTGTAGAAGATCTTCCTTTTCTTGAGCCAGAATCAGGCAGTCGTCCAAGTAAGGATAGATTTGGATTCCTTTTAGCCTGAAGTAAGCTATCACTGGAGCCAGAACCTTTGTGAATACTCTGGGCAGTAGATAAGCCAAAGGGCAATGCAGAGAACTGATAATGAGAATTTCCAGCTCGAAAACGCAGATACTTCCTGCAACTTAGTCTTATTGGCACATGAAGGTAAGCTCCTTTGAGATCTAAAGTTACCATCCAGTGATCTTTGCCCAGCAGAGGTAAAAGCTGTTGTAACGTCAACATTTTGAACTTGGGAATGTCCAGATAAGTGTTGAGGATAGATAAATCCAGAATTGGTCTCCACGTGTTCCCCTTCTTTGGTACTAGGAACAGGCGAGAATAAAATCCTAGGCCCCTTTCCGGCACAGGAACTGACTGAATGGCCCCTATTTGGAGCAACAGAGAAATTTGCTTGTGAGCCTCTGTTCTTTGAAGAGGAGGAATGTCTGGCATGCCTTTGAAAGGAGGCAAGGTATGGAAATAAAACCTGTAACCGTGGTGAATAATATCCAGAACCCATCTGTCTTGGGTAATTAAATCCCAATTTTCTTTGAAAAGAGACAGCCTTCCTCCCAAAGGTGCTGCCAGGCGAGAACGTACTGGCAGCTGAAAAGGCAGGTCATTGGGTCTGCTTACGAAAGGACTGACCCCTGCCCTCACCAGAAGTCTGAGCAGGGGAACTCCTGTCCTAGGCCTAAAAGAACCCTGAGCTCTGCCCCTACCACGTCTAGACCTACCCCTAGACTGGGAATCATAAGCAGGATAAGTCCATCCCTTAGTAGGTCAATTTCTACTAAACTTGGAGGCTGCACCTGCAAAAATCTTTAACAGTTTGCATAGACTTAGCCTTGTCCTCCATTTTCTTCAAAACTGCTTCCACAGGCGAACCAAACAACACATCAGACTGTAAAGGAGCATCCAAAATCCTTGTCTTAACATGCTCAGCTAAATTCTGATCTCTCAACCAGGCGTGCCTACGAAGAACAGAACCAGTGGCAGCCACCCTGGAGGAGGCCTGCACCGCATCAAAACCACACTGCAAGGAATGTTTACCCACCTGTTCAGACACATGAACTAAATCCTGCAACTCTTTACTCTCAATACCTTCAGCCAGAGCATCCACCTTAGATTTCAACTGTGAAAGAAGATAATTCTGATATTTTAACATGTGAAACTGACAATTCAACGCCCTCATGGCTAAAGTGGAAGAAGTATACACTTTCTTTCCCCATCTATCCAAAGCCCTTGCCTCTTTATCAGGAGGGACAGGATTTTTAACAACTGAGGCCTTCACACCTTTAGGCCCCTGAGAGACAGTTTCCGGGTCTGCCCTAGGACTCTTAAAAAAATACTTATGAGCTGCAGGCACCCTATAATACCTATCCGGTTTAACTGGGGCAGGAGGCAAAGAATCAGGATTCAGGGAAGCCTCTGCAAACACATCTTCCACCACATTCAAAACAGGAGGTATAGCTAAAGGCCTATGCTGGGGTAAAAACAAGAATTCCCTAAGCCTTTTCCTGGAATCAGAGAAATCTTGACCTTCCCATTTAAAATGCTCCCTCATGGAATGCAAAGTCTCTGAAAATGAAAAATCCTCAGGAGGAGAAGCAGAAGGAGTAGAATCATCCACATCAGAATCAGAATAAGGAGGGTACTCCTGCAAGTCTTCAACCGAAGACTCCGAAGCCTCCGAGCATTGCTCAAAACTCTCAAACTCAGGTTCCACCCTAGGCCTCTTATCAGGAGGGGGCATAGAACCCCTAATCATAGTAATCAAATCCTCTGCCATTTTAAGCATATGTTTCTTAGGCAAAGACCCTGAAGCACTAGGAGAAACCCCCACTGAAGCTAAACTTGGCCTGCCCCTCAAAGAAGCCTTGGAAACTGAAGGGGAGGCTCTAACCAACCTAGGAAGAGAGGGAAGAACAGCCACCTGAGAAGCCCCCTCAGCCTGGCCTACTTCCTGAGAGGATACATCCTGTAACAGTAAAGTCTCTCCCTGAGACTCCAAAGAAACACCTGGCAAAACCTCCGGCTCCACTGAGCCTTCCAAAGAACCGACGTCTGGGACTGTCGGTTCCTCCACCCTAGGCTTTGCTGCTTTATCTTTGCGTTTTGTAGCCGAAGCCGGCGTCGGAGCATCCGACGGCATGTTATAATTACAACGCTTCCCAAACACTAACCTGGCACAGTCTAACCTTCTCTTAATAGTGCGTTTGTTAAATCTAGCACAAGAGCGGCATCCAACAACGTCGTGCTCAGGCCCTAAACAAGGTATACACAAAGTATGGTAATCCCTATGAGGTATCTGTTTCCCACAAGAAATACAGTTATTCACTTTTTCTGACATCCGGTTAAATACTGAGGCAAGAAAAAACCAAAATATTCTAACGGGTACTTAGCCAACTTTGATTCGGTCTGAAACTCTGACTTCAGAAACTTTCAGAACGCCAACCTGCACTCGCAAAATTGCTTCTGCATCGGACCATGCGGCAAAAAAGACTGAGGATATGACGTCGGTCATGCGCATTAGTACCCTGACGTACTGACGTCAGTCTAATGCGCCCTGACCGACGTCAGCCATATACTTTGGTATTCGGGCCGACTGGACAGCGGACTACCCAATAGTTAGGACTGCAGCAATGTGGAATGAAGAACATCTACAGAGACATAAAAACAAGATGCATATAACAATTGCGTGTATACAACAGTTCAAAACATTACATGGCAATTACATATCAGATAAATTAACGTTCACTATAAAAACTTTAAAAATATACACTCAAATGTCTAAAACTAATTATGTTACCCTAAAATATTGTTTAACTTCAAAAGACATGCCATATTCACATTTTCATTAATACCAGGTGTCTGGGTGGCATTCAGCCTTAACTGCCACCTTAACTCACATATATCTAAATGTATATCCAGTATTTTACCCTGAGGGTAGACAGATCATTCAACAATTTGTTAGAATCAAAAGGAAATGAAGAAGTGGTTATTTCTAGCAGAAAATGGGGGAATTTTAAATGGGGAATTGTTTTATGAATATAAGAGAGACCCCATAGTATTTGAGGCTAAATGGACTGTATATACACACTGCTGGGCACTTTAACTGGTGCAGTAAGAATATGGTATATGTGGCTAGATGCCAGTCATGCCCTGCTTTTTATGTGGACAAAACCTGTAGACGATTTAAGGCCAGGTTTAAGGAATATTTATTGGATGCAGGAAACAACAAAATGACTAACGCCTTGAGTGGGCATATATCTGAAAATAAGGACCACATTTTTAAGTTTTCTGTACTGCAACAGTTGGTTAAGGACCCTCAGGGTAGAATAATGGATGTACATTTAGATATATGTGAATTAAGGTGGCAGTTAAGGCTGACACCTGGTATTAATGAAAATGTGAATATGGCATGTCTTTTGAAGTTAAAAAATATTTTAGGGTAACATAATTAGTCTTAGACATTTGACTGTATATTTTTAAAGTTTTTATAGTGAACGTTAATTTGTCTGATATGCAATTGCCATGCAATGTTTTGAACTGTTGTATAAACAATTGTTATATGCATCTTGTTTTTATGTCTCTGTAGTTTTTTACATAAGTATTTAGGATAATTAATTGGTTAATTGGGTGCTTCTTTACATAAAAGGGCTGGGTTGTAAAACTGAAACTGTTCTGATGAAGTTCCTTCAGTAGGGAAGAAAGCGCTCAGCCGGTGTGTGGTACAATAAAACCTTTTTGGATTTTACCAGTTGCTGTGAAGGTTTTTGCACTGGTTCCAGTTGTGGTTTGGAGTTGGACGTATTGTTATCTAAACCAACTGTATCTTAAGTACTAAATATTACAAAAGAGAGAGAAAAAGAAATGGAAGAGGAATCTTTAGAAAAGGAAAGGAGCAAATTACAAAGGAATAATGGAAATTGTGGGAGTGATGTATGCAGAATAATGTTCAGTAGAAGAAGCAAGATTTAAGTGAAGGCAGGAATTCAGTAATTTATATAATGTTGGGCTGATGATAATTAGAAATGTGATGAATATATGCAAATAGAAAATAATTTTAATACGGTTTGTATTCTGTTAATGTATGTCTGCCTATCTCTTTTAGTGATTAAAGGTGTTTAAAAAAACCAAGATCACTTGCTTGAAGGTCTACTGAGCAGAAGCCTAGACAGAGACTCGTTCTCTCCTCTCGTCTCACTAAAGAAAAAACAATCAATTTCACAGTAATTTCATGTAAAGTATAAATAAGATTGTGCATCTAGCAATGTAACCTTAATAAAGTGGACAAAAATTAGATTTAACTGGTCTTGGGGGTGAAGTTAAATTAGGTAATTCAAATCACAATCAGTAGTATTCAGCTCGGTGTATTGCAGCTCATAGCAAGAGAGCACTAACCTGCTCAAATATACACAACCCTACAGCAATGCAGTAAAACTCAGAAAAGTTCAAAACAAAGTACTACTCAACAGCAACAACATACATGTTTGTGTGTCTCTGCCTGTGTGGTGTATGGTTTTAACAGGTTGCACTCTATGCATCAGACAGCAATGACCTGAAACATATTACTGGTTTATTAGTTATCACTTACTGATTTCAAAATCAGACATCTGAGGTGTACAGAGTCAACAAACTGGCTGTACTCCATGGGTACTTTTTGTGCATATTTAGGTATACTCACGCCTGTCACAAATCTTCTCTCATACAATCCATCTACATCTTTGCTGGACGCACTTGTTTCTTCTTACCTTCTTCCTGTCTGTCCCAAATCGTCTTCACCAGATCACCTTCTGCTTTTCTGCACAAGTGCCCAAACAACCAAAATCTGTTCTTTTTACCTTATCTGCAACTGCAGCTATTTTGACTTATGCTCTTATGTACTCATGTCTTCGTCTGTCCTACAGTGTGCATCCTACCACCCTTCTAGGGCACTTATTTCCATCTCCTCTAGCTTTCTCATCTGCTCTGCCTTTACTGTCCAGGTGTCTGTACTGTACATTAGTACTGGTCACACCACTGTTTTGTACACCTTACATTTTAGCTTCTTTGGCATTCTTCTATCATACACTACAACTGACACTCTATGCCAGTTGGCTGCAGTGGCATTACAGGCAGACTCTGAGCAAGAACTTCAAGAAAGGATAGGGGAATTGAATGCAAAACTGAAGGTACATGGGATTAAAGTAAGTACATATAAGACAGTGGTAATGGCAGCAAATTGGGGAAATCATAAGTTGAGAACTGAGGTAGAAGGGAAGACAGTAGAACAGGTTAATAGTTTCAAATATCAGGGAGGGGTAGTTGATGAGAATGGAAGTCTGAATGAACAGGTCATAGCTAGAATCAGATTGGCTGTTTTTAAAAAGCTGAAAAATAAGCAAACAGGATAGTGTTTTTGCAGAGGGGCAAGCCTGCCTGTGCCATCAATAGAACCTGCTAACTATATATATATATATATATATATATATATATATATATATATACTAATTCTGAATTCGCACTACAGTGGGGAAAAGGGCATATTCCACAATTCCCACTGTAGCATAATTTCAGTACTAACAGTTCAACTTTTTAAAACATTGATCATATTGTCTCAACTATAAGAATTTTGACATTTTAAAAAGTCGATTTTGTGAAGTAGACATATATATATATATATTTGTGTGTGTGTATATTTATAATATATATATATATATATCTATATCTATCTATATATATATATATATATATATATATATATATATATATATATATATATACACACACACACACACACACACACACACAGATACGCGTGCATGAATACACAAAGGGGATTGCAATGGGCTGCACTTTGTGTCTAACAGTAACAAGCTGATGTATTACTGTATCCATTCATTCACTCATTTAATCAAAATCAGTCATCTGAGGTTTATACAATCATAGTGACTATAACTGGTGAGCACATTATATGTATACATCTGTTTGTGTGTTTTTTCTATGAGTGTGCGCACTGGGGAACTGGGGTTGTATTGTAATGAGTTTAATTTTTTTGAACCTGACAGCAATAAGCCAAAATATATTCCTCTGATTATTTGTATACTTAGTAATTCATTTGATTACAATCAGACATCTGAGGAGTACATGGTCATTAAAGTGGTTACAATTGTTGGTTACCTCTTGGTGCGCGTTTGTGTGTATATGTATATGTGAGCGTGCGCATGCACATGCATGCACATACTCTAGTGGGCTGCAGTGAACTGTACCGTGTGCATTTGACAAGCTGAAATATATGGCCATTTATTCACTTGACCACAACCACTGGAGTGGATATAAATGGGAGAGCACATGTGTGTGGGTATGTGTGTGTGGGGGGGGGGGGCAGTGGGCTGCACTACATGTGTCTGACACCAAAAAGAAGTGCATTACTGTTAGCCATTACTCATTCATTTGATCAGAATCAGATGTCTGCGGTATGCAGAGCCAACAATGTGGTCACAGTTGATGGGCAAGAAGTATTCTGTGGATGAAAATGACTGACCACTGCTATTCACTGATCATAGTTGTAAACTCACTGCTCTGCATTGGCACAGCTAGTGAGTGTTTTCATACAGCAAACTAAAATATATTACTGTAACCATTACTATTATTTTCTTTTTAATTTGATCACAACTGGACACCTGAGTTGCATACAATCAATAAAAAAGACTATACTTACTGAATACTGAGGCTGTCTCTGCATGAAAGTGACTGACACCAGTTGTTTTTGGATGACAAAAGTTGATGAAATATAGCCTCATCTCACTTCAGTTAGCCACCCCCATTTATTTGCTTCCTGTAGCCCTGCCATGTTTTGATGTCATCAGTTGCTGCTGGTTACAGATCTCCAGTATGAAAGCAAGTGCCCACTGAAGGCAGCCCTACAGGATATCAGGCTGTGAGACTATACGATAGCACCAAGGCATTCCCACCAGATATCAAACAAGTTGCAAACTCCCAAGCTGTCAGGTGTCACTGAGGGCCCAGCATTAGAAAAAAACTTGAAAAAGCCTTACCTATTCTTGTCACACAGTCCTCAACTGGGGTTGGGAAGCAGACATACTGACAGCAAATTTAACATTGGAGGCATGTTCCAGGGTCTTCAAGACCCACTTCACATCAATCAGCAGTGTGCTGAATTGTGATGGGCGTTACTTGATGTGCGATGGATGGCAACCAGTCCATGGAATTTAATCCCATGAATACTTACCAAACTCGCTCTTCTCGCTTTCTGTCTCTCAGTCACTACCATAAAGTAGGTAGAAGTTCAAGCTCTTGTAAAAAGAAAACTCACCACCAAAGAGGATTGAAACAAATGAGGTGGTGGACTCTGTTGCTGGTTGAATATTCTATATGCCTTCAGCCTGCATATTCTTCTTCTCTGTTTGAAGGTTCCCTTGACTGGGTTTACAACACTATAAAACTCATTGTAATCTATATGACTTTAAAATTCACTGGCAGGTATACAATACTAACCACAGGTTGCCCAATACAAGGTATACAGCTTCCATCATATACTTCCAACAGCAGATGACAAGAGAAGTGGTTATCTAGCACTCTAGCCTGGATTCTCATCAAGTCACTAGTTAACATAAATGTTTCTTGTGCAGAAATCAACCCTGTTAGGGGACCATTTAGCCTTTTGTTGCTTTCCAGAAACACAAAGACTTATAAATTAACCCAAAGTAATTATGAACAGGAGTACAAAGTACAGTTGTGTACACTTACCATAAATATAGATGTTTGAGTGTATTCACTGTTGCAGACCTCACCTGTGGGTTTATCCCTGCTGTGGTAGCCCTCGGCTGGCCACAATACCAAAGTCAATGTTTTTCTGCGTCGGCTGCAGTCACCTGTAGTCTGACATCAGGTCGTCAGTGGTATAAAGCAAGGCAGCAGACGTCATTACATCAGTTTTTTTTGCCCTGACCCATCAGAAGCACAAGGAAATAAGGTAAAGTGGTCCTGGTGGCTAAAAGCCACTGTGGGAAGCTTATGTCCCCCTAGGGGAAGAAGATATAAGGGGGCTGGAGGGAGGAAAACGAGGACTGCAACAGTGTATACAATCAAATACCTACATTTACGGTAAGTGTACACAACTGTACTATGTTCTTCATGTTTCACTGTTGCAGTCATCACCTGTGGGAGGATTCCCAAAGCTGAGGAGAAGGGTGGAAGGATAGGTTAGAGCCCTAGGCATGGGTAAGCAAGCCCTGCAGAATTGCAAAGGCAAACTCTGCCCTAGACTTAAAAGAGGTAGGTGGTAATGCTTTGTAAAGGTATGGAAACAGGTCCAGGCGGCAGCTTCCATAGTGACCCTAGTGGGGACTCCTCTGAGGAAGGCTCTAGAAGTGGAGGCTGCCCTAGTGGAAGGGGTACAAATAGACTTGGTAGGGGGGGGGATCCCATGTAGTCTGTGGCAGAAATGGATACAGTGTGATATCCATTTGGTAATGGTTTGCTTGGAAATGGGTTTCCCCTCTGCCCCTGGGGCAAAGCTGACAAGCAGCTGGTCTGTTTTTCTGAAGGGTTTAGTATGATCCAGATAGTACTTGAGTTGTCTATGCATGTCTAGAAAGTGCAGAATTCTTTCCCCCTTGTTTTGAGGGTTGGGAAAGAAGGTGGGTAGGTGTATGGCCTGCTTGAGGGTCACATCAGACACCACCTTGGGCATAAAGGAAGGGTTAGTCCTCAGGGAGACCCTGTCTGCATGGAAAATGATGAAGGGCTCAACAGCCATGAGTGCCTGAAGTTCTGAAACCCTTCTGGTTGAGGTGATAGCTAGTAGGAAGGCAGCCTTCCGAGAGAGGTATTTCAATTCTGTTGAAGCAGCAGGTTCAAAAGGAGGTAAGGTCAGTTTTTCTAAAACATAATTCAGGTCCCAGGCTGGCATGGGAGGCCTTCTGGGAGGTCTGATATTAGAAGCCCCTCTGAGGAATTGTTTAATGAAAGGATGATTGAAGAGGGATAGGTCTGAATCGTAATGGGCTTAAATGGCTGAGGCGTGGATTGAATGGCTTAAATGGCTGAGGCATGGATTTTTATACAAGAGAAGGACAGGCCACTTCTGAGCAACTCGGCTAGATAATCCAAGATAAGAGGGATGGAAGGATGAGAGGTACTGGCTCCAGGAGCAGAATACTACAGTTGTGTACACTTACCATAAATGTAGATGTTCGAGTGTATTCACTGTTGCAGTCATTACATTTGGGTAATCTGCTGGCAAGTTGCCCGCAGTCGGCCTGAATTCCAAAGTCTTGGGTGCTGCGTCGGTTGCTGTCTTCTCTTCCATGACGTCAGGTCATCAGGGGTATAAAACATGCAGCAGACGCCATTTTCTTTAGTTTTTCCTGCCCCTGATGTCAGGTGCCCCCAAAAAGGTAGCAATATTCTAAATATTTATAAATATGTATACATAGGTTCATAGGTAGGTACTAGGCTATCGGCCCTAGGGCCCATACAAGCCTAGCCAAAAAATCTACCCTGGCTTTCACCACCCAACATCAATATAAACTTTACCTTCACCTACAAGCAAATACACCACATAGGTTGTAGAAGACAGAGAAGGAAAGATAGACTGTAGAATAACAGGTGGATGGCGGGAGGGTAACCTGGACTGCAAAAGTGAATATACTCTAGCATCTACATTTATGGTAAGTGTACTCAACTGTACTATGTTCTTCGTGTTTCACTGTTGCAGTCATTACATTTGGGTAGAATCTCAAAGCAATGGTTGGGAGGCTGGAGCTAAACAGCATTAGGTGAGGCTATAAGGCCCTGCAGCACTGCAGTGGCAAAGCCTGCCCTGGACTTAGAGTAGAGGGGCAAATGGCAATGCTTTGCAAAGGGGTGAACAGAACTCCAAGTAGCAGCCTCTAGAATGTCCTTGGTTGGAACTCCTCTGAGAAAGGCTGCTGAAGTAACTGCAGCCCTGGTGGAGTGAGACCTAATGCCCTTGGGCACAGGTTTGCCATGGTGTAAGTAGCAGAAACGGATGCAATGGCTTATCCACTTTGAAATTGTCTGCTTTGAAATAGCCTTTCCTTCTGATCCTGCAGGAAATGACATAATTGCTCGGTTTTTCTTAGAGCTTTAGTCCTGCTCAAGTAGAATCTTAGCTGTGTGTGTACGTCCAAGGAATGCAGAATTCTCTTCCCTTTGTTCTGTGGATTTGGATAAAAAGTTGGCAGATGAATTATTTGGCTAAGAGCCACACGGGAAATGACCGTAGGCATAAAAGTAGGATTTGTCCTCAGAGACACCCTTGTCTGGGTAAAATATGATAAAAGGCTCTACAGCCATGAGGGCCTGTAGTTCTGAAACTCTTCTTGCTGAGGTAATTGTTAGTAGCAGAGCTGTCTTCCATGATAAGAACTTAATATCAACGGTAGCAGCTGGTTCAAATGGAGGCAGGGTGAGCTTTTCCAACACATAATTGAGGTCCCATGCAGGCAATGGTGATCTTCTAGGAGGCCTTACATTTTTGGCTCCTCTAAGATACTTTTAGTAAAGGATGAGAAAAGATTGGTGGCTCTGTATTGTAATGAGCTGAAATGGCAGAGGCATGGATTTTGACTGATGAGAAAGATAGGCCTTTGTCCAGCATCTCAGTTAAATATTGTAATATCTGAGGAATATGCGGTTCTGCTGTATCAGTTCCTTGTGATTTCTCAGCAAAAGATTTTCTAGTACTAGGCCTTCTGGCTTCCAAAATGACATCCATCACAGCTTTACTGAGAGGTGTTGTCTGTATAATTACAGGATTAGCCATGCTGCCAGGTTCAGAGTCTGTAGTTGATTGTGCAGGATCTGATTGTTTTGCTGGGACAGTAGTTGTGTTTTTTGAGGCAAGGTCCAAGCTGGGTAGTGAGACAAGTTCCTTAGGATTGGGTACCAGTATTGGCGGGGCCAGTCCGGGGCAATTAATATCATCTTTCGCTTCTCTTGTCTGACTTTTAGGAGGACCTTGGGTAGAAGAGGCAGAGGAGGAAAGGCATAAACTGATAGGTTTTTCCAAGTGAAGGATAGGGCATCCACTTTCCATGCTTGTCTGTGATAAGTTCTTGTGCAGAATCTTTTCAGTTGATAATTTTGAGGAGAGGCAAATAGGTCTACGTCTGGGCTCCCCCATTTCTCTGCTATCATGCTGAAGACTTGTGGATTTAGTTTCCACTCGTGGGAATCCATAAGGTTTCTGTTTAAATCATCTGCCAGAGTGTTTTGTTTTCCTGGCAGGAATTGAGCCTGGCTAGTCTGCAAAGGGGGTATGTGTGTGTGCCCCCTTGCTTTTTTATATATTACATGACTGTGGTGTTGTCCGTCTTTATCAGTAGTTGTCCTGGATGAAGTAAGTCCTTGAAGGCTGTTAGGGCATTTAGAACAGCGAGCATCTCTTTCTGGTTGATGTAGATGCATTTGATTTGGTGCCCATATGCCCTGAATGCATCTTCCTGCCATGTAGGCCCCCCAGGCATAATCTGATGCGTCTGTTGTTAAGGTTTGGCTGGCAGGGGGTAGAGTGAAGGGCCGTTCCATAGTTTGGTGACAGGCCTTTGCCCACCATAGAAACTCCTGTTGCTGGCAGGGGATGAGAGGAATCATTATTTCCAGACAGTGTGAATGTTGACTCCATAAACTTTTTAGGTACCATTGAAGTTTCCTCATATGCAGTCTTGCATATGGAATTAGTAGGATGCAGGATGCCGTGAAGCCCAGAGCCTACAGAATTTGTCTTGCAGAAGATTGGATTTTTGTTGCCATCAGTTTGAAGTAAGTAGTCAGTCGCCTTTGTTTGTCTTACGTGAGGTAAGCCATCTGGGCAGTTGTATTCAAGCTTGTATCCAGGAATGTTATATTTTGAGAGGGTACCAGTTGTGATTTCTTTTCGGTTATTGTGTACCCTAGGCATGTTAGAAGCCTTTTGACAAACGCCATGTGTTGTAGAAGAGTGTCCTTGTTCTCTGCTTGAATGACACAGTCGTCCATGTAAGGATATATTTGAATACTTCTTTGACTGCAAAATGCAATTACTGGTGCCAGGCAATTTCTAAAGACCCTGGGTGCAGTAGATAAGCCAAAGGGCAGTGCAGAGAACTGGTAATGCATTAAGCCAGCCTTGAATCTGAGGTATCTTCTGCACAACTGTCTTATTGGGACATGCAGGTTATGCCTCTTTTAGGTCTAAATTCACCAGCCAAGCATTCTTGCCCAGCATGGGCAGAACCTGTTGCAAGGTGAGCATTTTGAATTTTGGAATGTCCAGGTATGTGTTCAAAATCGATAAATTCAGTATTGGCCGCCAGGCCTTGTCCTTTCTGGGTACCAAGAACAGTCTTGAGTAAAAACCTTGTCATTTTTCCTGTTCTGATACTGTCTGAATGGCCCCCATATCCATGAGGGACGTAACCTGTTTCTGTGCCTCTGCACATTGTTTTTTTGGCAGATCTGGCCAACCATTTGTCATTGGCAGAGTGCGGAAATGAAATCTGTATCCCTGTGATATGATGTTTAGTACCCACTTGTCCTGGGTTAACTGCCAATTTTGAGCAGAAAGTGCTAATTTTCCCCCTATGGGTGCTGACAAAAGATAAGTGCTTGGTGTAGGCAGAGGGAAGTCATTGGGATTGCTTTCTGTAGGCTTGCCCTTTATCTCCTCCAGATTTGGAGGTAGATGCCCCCATTGCTTTGACCTGTATAAGTCTTGAGCCTGGTACCTGGAACCCTTAGGGTGTCTGGATTTGCCCCTTTGATAGCTGTCTGACACAGGAAAGGACCAATTCTTTGTAGGCCAGTATCTACTGAATCTAGGTGGCTGCACTTGTAAGAAATCTTTAACAGTTTGCACAGAGTTAGCTTTGTCTTCCATTTTCTTTAAAACCTCTTCTGCCTTAATACCAAACAGAGAATTATGCTGTAAAGGTGCATCTAGCAATTTAGCTTTAACATGATCAGGCACATTTTGTTCCTTTAACCAGGCATGCCTCCTAATCACAGATCCAGTAACTGCGGCCCTGCAGGAGGCCTCTAAAGAATCAAAACCATATTGCAAAGTATGCTTTCCAACTTGTTCAGCTGCATGCAATAATTCTTGCAATTCCTTATTTTCTGCACATTCTGAAATCATCATTTTCTGTTTCAGCAATCCCATAACATGCTGTTGGTACTTAAGCATATGAAATTGACAGTTTAAGGCCCTGATTGCCAAGGTTGCAGATGTATAAACCTTTTTTCCCCATCTGTCCAGTGCCCTTGAATCTCTGTCGGAGGGGGTAGGGTTTTTTGCTGTTGAGGCCTTAACTCCCTTCGGACCCTGTGAAATAATTTCAAGATCAGCAGCAGGGTTTCTAAATAAAAATTTATGAGAGTCAGGGACCCTGTAATACCTGTCAGGCTTACTGGGAGCCAGAGGTAAGGTGTCGGGGTCAGGCTTGACTCCGAAAACACATCATCCACAATGTCTAAAACAGGGAGAATGGATAAAGGCTTGTGCTGAGGGAGAAGGAAATCCCTGAGCCTCTTCTCCCAGTGAAAATGCTCCCGCAAAGTATGCAAGGTTTCTCCAAATGAATAATCCTCAGGAGGAGATGCAGATGGAAGAGACTCCTCAGCATCAGAATCCTCATAGGGAGGATAATTCCAGATCAGAAGAGGAATTAGAAGAAGCACAAACCTGATCTGAAGATTCATAGTCAGTGTATTGCCTAGGCCTCTTATCTGGAGGGGGAAGGGTACCCCTGATCAAGGTAATAAGGTCTTTAGCCATTTTGTTCATCTGTTCTTTAGGCATAGAGGTCTGTGAACGTGGCTCAGGCGTCATTTTTTTAGTTTTAGAAGGTGTCTTTGCTTTAGGTTTTGCAGCTTTCGTCGGTTTGATGTAGAAATGTTGAGGTCTGAATACACCCTCAGAAGCCGGTGCCTGCTCAGTGGCTTTGGACCCATCCGAGGGAGATACATCCGTCAGTCCAATACCTTGAGTACCTTGCGGCATGCCAGACTCCACATAGGTGTCGGTAGAGGCCTGTGACTCAAAGGTAGCGGGTATCAGGGGCTGAGAAAGCGCCTCACTGAGTACCGACGAACCGGCGACTGGCTTAGGAGAAGCTTTGTTGTCGGTTTTGGAACTTGATTGCCTTTCTCTGTCCTTTTCTTTGCGTTTTTTATGTACTGCGGTAGTCAGATTGCTATCTGATGCCATTTCTGGGTAATTAAATCTGTTTCCAAAATACTTAGATGCAAAACTATACTGACGCTTAATAGTGCGTTGGTTAAATCTAGCACAAAACCGACAGCCAGGCACGTTGTGATCAGGGCCTAGGCAAGGAATACAGTATAAATGGAAATCCTTATGAGGTATTTGCATCCCACAAGTAATACAATTATTAACTTTTTCTGACATCGGTAAAAAGCAAGAAAAAAGTTTCCCCAACGGGGTACTTAGCTTTAGTGAAGACTTCGGTTCTGAAACTCAAACTCGAATATTTCAGTAGTTGGCCGACCGGCACTTGCGAAATGCTTCTGCTTCGGGCATTGCGCGGCAATAAAGACTGAAGAAAATGGCATCGGCTGCATGTTTTATACCCCTGACGTCATGGAAGAGAAGACAGCAACCGACGCAGGACCCAAGACTTTGGAATTCAGGCCGACTGAGGGCAACCTGCCAGCAGATTACCCAAATGTAATGACTGCAACAGTGAAACACCATGAACATCTTTTCCATTTCCCTGCGTAAAATTTACTGGTTCTGGGCCTTCTGGCCTCTTTGAGAATGTCTCGCACTTGTGTGCTTAACAAGGACTCCTTGTAAGCTTTTAAGGTATTAGCCATGTTGAAAGATTGAGTCTGCAAGTCTGGGTGCAGTATCTTCCCCCTCACCTGGGTCAAGAGGTCTGAGATCAGGGGAAGCTGCTTGGGGGGGCTATAAGGTCAGGCTGTGCAGTAAGGGGTACCAATGCTGTCTGGGCCAATCTGGAGCAATGAGGATGGCCTTTGGTCTCTCCTCCCATATTCTGATTAGTACCTTGGGAATAAGGGGCAGAGGAGGGAATGCATACACAAAGAGGGAGTTCCAGGGTAAGATCAAGGCATCCACCTTCCATGCTCGGAAGTGATACTCCCTGGTACAGAACTTTTATAGCTGGTGGTTAAGATGCCAGGCAAAGAGATCCACCTCCGGAGTCCCCCACTCCTGAGTGGTTTGCAGAAAGATTTCCCTGTGGAGCTGCCATTCGTGGGGGTCCAGTGAGTTTCTGCTTAGGTGGTCTGCCAGGGTGTTGTTAACCCCTGGTAGGTGTTGGGCAATTAGGTGCAGACCGATGGAGTCAGCTGTCAGCCAGAGGCTCATGGCTAGCCTGCACAGAGGGTAAGATTGGGTTCCCCTCTGTTTGTTGATATACCACATTACTGTGGTGTTGTCTGTTTTTATAAGGAGAAACCCTGGCCTGAGATGGGGTTTGAAGGATGTCAGAGCCTTTTGTACTGCCATCATTTCTTTCTGACTGATGTGTAAGTAAAGGTGCTGGGCATCCCAAAGACCCTGGGTGTGCCTGCCTGATAGGTGAGCGCCCCAAGCAATGTCTGAGGTGTCGGTGGTGATGGTCTGGCCGGTGGGGCGGAGGATGAAGGGAAGACCCTTGTTTTTGGCACAGGCCTCCGCCCACCAGAGAAACGTGGCCCTTATACATGGGATCAGAGGGAGAAAGGTCTCTAGAGACTGCGAGTGCTGGCACCAAAGGTTCTTTAATCACCACTGAAGTTTTCTCATGGGAAGCCTGGCCAGAGGAATTAGAAGGATGCAAGATGCCATGTATCCCAGAGCTTGCAAGAACTTCCTCGTGGTGAAGTGACTTCTGGAAGCCAGCTGGGTAAAGTAGAGAATCCGGAAGGTCTGCTTTTCTGAGGATAGGAAGGCCATCTGAGATGCTGTGTCTAGCAGAGCTCCCAAGAAAAAGATCTTCCTGGTGGGAGTTTGCTTTGATTTCTTCTCGTTGATGGTGAACCCTAGGGAGGTTAGGAGGGATTTGACAAAGAGAAGGTCCTGGAGCAGCTTTTCTTTGCACTCTGCCTGAATGAGGCAGTCGTCCAGGTAAGGGCAAATCTGGATATTTTTCTGTCTGCAAAATGCTATGGCCAGGGCTAAGCATTTGATGAATACGCTGGGTGCAGTAGAAAAGTCAAAGGTCAGCGCAGAGAACTGAAAGTGTTGTGATCCTACTCTGAAGTGCAGGAATTTCCTGTAGGACTCCCTTATGGGGATGTGGAGGTAGGCTTCTTTTAGGTCTAGGGTCATTAGCAAGGCATTTTTTGTTAGCATAGGCAGCAGCTGCTGCAAAGTTAGAATTTTGAATCTGGGGACCACCAGGGAGGTGTTCAAAATGGATAAATCCATGATGGGGTGCCAAGTGCCCTCTTTTCTGGGAACAAGGAATAGTCTGGAATAAAAGCCTTTGCCTGTTTGATCTGAGGGGACAGGTTCCACTGCTATCCACTGGATATGAGAGTTTGGACCCGTTTCAATGCCTCTGCCCACTGATTTGGAGGTAAGTCTGGGTACCATCTTAGAACTGGGAGTTCACTGAAAGAGAATTTGTATCCCTGAACAATGATCTTTAAGACCCACTGGTCCTTAGTTACATAAAGCCAATTTCCTTTGAAGAGGAAGAGCCTTCATCCTAGTTTTTGATGACTGAAGGGAGGGCAGAGAGGGGAGTCATTGTGAGTTTTTGCCATAGAAGGGATGCTTAGAACTCCCTGCCTTTGGGGCTGAAGTGGTCCACTGTTTGCTTCTCTGCTGGCCCTTGGATAGGTGCCTGGATGGTCCGTCTCTCAGGGCTTACCTTGGCCCTGCCTGCTAGGTGCAGGGAAGGACCAGTGTTTAGAGGGAAAGTTCCTGCTGAACTTGGGAGGTTGAACCTGAAAGAAATCTTTTACTGTTTGCATAGATTATGCTTTGTTTTCTATCTTTTTAAGCACCTCTTCTGCTTTTACTCCAAATAAGCACTCCTTATCTATGGGTGAATCAATAAGTTAGACTTGACATGATCAGGGAAAGGTTGTTCCTTCAGCCATGTATGTCACTGCTGCCCTGCTGGAGGCTTCTAGGACATCATATCCACAGTGTAATAAGTGTTTGGTCACTTGACAAGAAGAGTGCAGTAAATCTGCTAACTTTTTTGAATTGGCACAGTCAGGAAATGTAGAAATCTTTTGTTTTAATAGTTCCAAAGTGTGTTGCTGAAATTTTAACATATGGAACTGACAACTGAGTGCTCTGATAGCTAAGGCTGCAGAGGTGTATACTTTTTTAACCCATCTGTCCAGAGCTCTGGGGTCCTTGTCAGAAGGAACAGGATTCTTGGTGGAACTAGTCTTAGCTCCTTTAGGTCCCTGTATAATTACCTCTGGGTCTGCAGCAGGATTTCTGTACAGGTACTTGTGAGAATCCGGTACTCTGTAATACCTGTCAGGTTTACCGGGAGGAGGTGGGAGGCCATCAGGGGCTAAGCTGGATTCATGGAAAACAACATCCACCATTTCTAAAATAGAGGGGATGGCCAGGGGTCTGTGCTGGGGCAGGTCCAGAAACTCTCTAAGTCTTTTCTTAGACTGTGGGACGTTGTGAGATTCCCATTGGAAATGTTCCCTGAGGGTGTGAAGGGTTTCCCCAAAGGAAAGGTCCTCTGGAGGGGAAGCAGAAGGGATGGATTCCTCTGCATCTGAATCCTCATAAGCAGTCAGAGGTTGATGTGCCTCTTCAAAATCTGAATAGTCAGATTCCTCAGAATCCTGTTCTGTCATAATTTCTGGAGAAGGGTGCCTTTTCTTTTTAGAAGTTGTGGCCTGACTACCCCGGATAAGGGAAACTAGATCCTCTGCCATTTTAAGCATTTGGGCTTGGGGTGGTGGAGCAGGAGCAAGATGGTGGCAAGAAGCAGATTTCCTAGGAATGGCCTGGTTTCCAAGCCTGAGGGAATCAGTCGGTTGGAGAGAGATGGTAGTTGGATGAGAAGATGTTTTTTGTCTAGATTCGGTAGTTAGAAAGGCCTCAGCAGCCAGTGCCTGTGTCACGGCTCCGGACCCAACTGAGGCAGAGACAGCCAAAGGCTCGAAAGACGAAGAAAATTTCTGCAGCATACCAGACTCCTAAAGGGTCTCCGTAGAAGCCTGCGTAGACATCAAATCGGGCATCAGAGGCGGCAAAAGCGCCTCAATGAATTCCATAGAACTGACGACCTGCTTAGAGATAGGGTCGTCGGAAGGCTTAGCCTTGTGTGGTCTGTCTCTATCCTTATCTCTGCGTTTTTTTGGAATGTCCACGGATTGTCGGCTGATGGATGCCATACCGGAATGCGAAGATGGAACACGAAAATAACTGTCTACAAAAAGAGCTGCAAGGCAAATGGTTCTCGCATTAAAGAGGGCACAGAACCGGCAACGGGGGACGTCGTGGTCTGGGCCTAAACAAGTGATGCAGTAAGAATGGAAATCTTGGTGTGGGATCTGCTTTCCACAGGCGAGACAATTGTTAACTTTTTCGGACACCGGTTAGTGAAAGAAAAAAGGGTACCCAATGGGGTACTTAGCTTTAGATGTTTTCAAATTCTGGTAGCGACTGACCGGCACTTGTGCAAACTGCTTCTGTTACAAGCTCCATGGCAAGAAAGACTGGTGTAATGACGTCAGCTGTCTTGCTTAGCAGTGACGACCTAACATCAGACTACAGGTGACTCCAGCTGACGCAGAAAAACACTGACTCTGGTATTCAGGCCAGCCAAGGGCTACCACAGCAGGGATAACCCATAGGTGATGACTGCAACAGTGAAACACGAAGAACATGTTACTCTAATTTAAACAATTTAAAGTTATTTTTTTATACTGATTGGGCTCATTGAATACTTACTTGAATAATGAAGTGGGATAGTTTTAAGTTAACATATGAACGTGCTAAAGAACCTGGTCAGAGAAAGGAAAGCTAGGCTTCAAAATTCTCAACTTCAAATAATATCATTTTCTTAATGAATATGATGGACCAGGCCAAGAAATAAACACAGTTAAAAAAATACCACAGAGCTATTATACAATGAGGATATTACCAGAAAAGGCAAAATGCTGAGAATATTGGAAGGATATCAATTTCCTGTGGAACACCAGTACAAGGATCAGGGGTGGAACCATTGACAGAACAGGCAATGCACCTGCAACAGGGCCAAGACAGTCACAGATGATAAATTTACTGACCGACAGTGATGGACTGTATAACCATTAAATAAATGCATGTCTTTACAGAAAACCCAGTGGCACAGAGGGTAAAATCCTGAATAAGAACCAGGCAAGAAAGATTGATTAGCAACTTGGGTGCTTGCTGGAGATGGCAGGGAGGATTGGAGTGCCTATTCTTGGTGGGGGGACAACGACCGTTTACATGTTGTAGTGATTTTTCAGAGAAAGGGTAAGAGCATGCAATGTGGGTGGACGTGTCATTCACAATGCCTTCAACAGACTGTAGTCTTCACTGAATAAGTACACTTGCTGAATGAGAATGCAATGTGGCCCCTGCTGTGATGTGGGCAACATCCCTCTAACCACAGGAGGGGATATGCTACGGAAGATGTCCTCATAACCATGACAGCTGTGAGGGCACAAGCAATCCTCATGGCTGCCGGAATGACCACCACCCTGAACAGCTCTAGCCTGGGTTATATTGGAACGATCTCTACCACAAGGGAACAATTGGGTTTGAGTCCAAAAGGTGGAGGCTTGAAGGCTGACAGGAGCGGCTAAAAAGATATGGGGGGGGGACATATGTATTACTGCTTTTCTGACTGCTTCCCACTTAGTCTCTGATATTAATCTCTATACACAGTACATAAAAAGTAAAGTTGTGCCCTACTTATCATAATTGTACATTTTTAACTAGTTCAGTGTTGCAGTACTGATTCTCAGGTCTTCCTTCCATGCAGAAGCCAACAACCAGTCTGATTTTCATAGTCTTTACACCATCATTAGCCAACAGATGTCCAACAACTGACTCCTGGATGCCAGGGTATAAAAACGGCATCCGTTGGTATATCTTCAGGTCTTTCTGAACAGTGAATAAGCAGTCTGATGCCTGACGACAGCATGATCTCACCAGTTACCTGGAAGTAAGTGAGAAGGAGGAAAAAATATAGGAAGCACAGAGGGAATGAAGGCCATAAGAGGACTGGGAGACAAGTGGTCAGCAGATAGAAGGGTTGGAAGGTGGGAGTATGCACTGCAACACTGATCTACTTGAACATCTACAATTATGGTATGTGGGACACAACTAAACTATGTTCTTCATAGTCAATGTTTCAGTACTGATTCTTGAGAGGATATTCCCAAGCTAACAGCTGTGTCATCTGTATAATGCTAGAAAATAAGGTTTGGCAGGGTGGCAGTAGCAAAACCTGCTCTAGCCCTGGAGACATTGCCTAGGTTATGGTGTCTTATAATGTTTTGTAAAGGTGTGCACCGAGTTCCATTTGGTTGTCCTCTAGGATGGACTAGGAAGGGACTCATTTGAGGAAAGCAGTGGTAGTTGCCCATGAATGGCAAAGTGGGATTTAATAGGTTTGTAGGCAAGCAACAGACTAGCTGCACTTGTGGCCCATTTTTTCAATCCCCACCACCACCAAGGTGAGAACCAAACACTGTACCTTGTGTTTGTAAGGAAAACACCCTAAAGTACAGTTGTGTACACTTACCATAAATGTAGATGTTCGAGTGTATTCACTGTTGCAGTCATCACATTTGGGTTATCTGCCTGCAGGTAACCCTCAGCCGGCCTGAATACCAGAGTCTTGGATTCCTGCATTGGATGCTGTCTCTTCTTCCATGACGTCAGGGGTATAAAACATGCAGCCAACGCCATTACATCAGTTTTTCTTGCCCCAGATGTCAAGTGCCCCCACAATGGGAAGTAATTATATGTTATGGTACACCTCCATCAAAAAGCAAATACACCAGAAAGCTTAAATACATCAAACAAGAAGGAAAGGTAGAGCCAAGAGAAGTCAGGGGGCTGGAGGAAGGATGACTAGGACTGCAACAGTGAATACACTCGAACATCTACATTTATGGTAAGTGTACACAACTGTACTATGTTCTTCGTATTTCACTGTTGCAGTCATCACATTTGGGTTGATTCCCAAGGCTAAGCAAGGGAGGAGGAAGTTAGACAGCATTAGGGCCAGCTATTAAGCCCTGCAAGACTGCAGTGGCAAAATCAGCTCTGGATTTGGAAAAAACAGGCATGTGGTAATGCTTGGTGAAAGTATGTACAGAGCTCCAGGTAGCACCTTCTAGGATGTCCCTGGTAGGGACTCCTCTGAGAAAGGCTGTACAGGTAGATGCAGCCCGGGTAGGTTTTCCATGGTGCTTATAGCAGAAATTAATGCAATGGGCTATCCATTTAGAAATGGTTTGCTTTAAAATGGCCTTCCCCTCTGCCCCTGCAACAAAGATAACTAGCAGCTGTTCAGATTTTCTGAGAGGCTTAGTCCTGTCCAAATAAAATCTAAGTTGTCTGTGCACGTCCAAAGAGTGCAGTATTCGTTCTCCTTTGTTTTGTGGATTCGGGAAAAAGGTAGGCAAATGAATGGACTGATTTAGGGCCACACAGACACCACCTTGGGCATAAAGGAAGGGTTGGTCCTGAGGGAAACCCTGTCTGCATGGAAGATAATGAAGGGCTCCACTGCCATGAGGGCCTGTAATTCAAACACTCTTCTTGTTGAAGTGATGGCTAGAAGGAAGGCTGTTTTCCAAGAAAGGAATTTCAACTCTGCAGTTGCAGCTGGCTCAAAAGGAGGGAGAGTGAGCTTTTCCAATACAAAGTTAAGGTCCCAGGCAGGAGTAGGGGCTCTCCTGGGGGATCTTAAATTTTTGGCACCTCTGAGGAATTGCTTTAGCAGGGGATGAGAGAAGAGGGGTGGTTCAGTATTATAATGTGCTGAAATGGCAGAGGCATGAATTTTAATTGACGAGAAGGATTGGCCCTTGTGGAGCATTTCTGTTAAGTACTGAAGTATATGAGGTAAGCTGGGCACTGTTGTGCCCATCTCCTGAGTCTGGCTCCAGGAACAGTATCTTTTCCACTTTTCAGCATTGGATTTTCTAGTACTAGGCCTCATTGCTTCCAGAATGACAACTAGCACCTGCTTACTGAGGGATGCTATTGGAGAGCTCAAGGAATTAGCGAGGCTGCAAGGTTAAGGGTTTGAAGCTGAGGGTGCAGAATCTGGCCCACCTGCTGGGACAGCAGGGAAGGGATCTGAGGCAGGTGCCATGGTTCCAGTAGTGTCATACTGTGCAAGAGGGGGTACCAGTGCTGGTGTGGCCAGTCCGGTGTAATCACCATTGTCTTTAGCTTGTCCTGTTTGATCTTTAGAAGAACCTTCGAGAGGAGAGGCAGAGGGGGAAGGCATAAACTGAGAGGTTTTCCCAGGTAAAGGACAGGGCGTCCACTTTCCAAGCTTGACTGAGGGAAGTCCTTGTGCAGAATTTGTCCAATTGGTAGTTCAGAGGGGAGGTAAACAGGTCCATCTCTGGAGTCCCCTATTTGTTCCTCAAGAAGTTGAATAGTTTTGGTTCCAGTTTCCATTCGTGTGGGTCCGTGAGGTTTCTGCTTAGGTCGTCTGCCAGAGAATTTAGCTTGCCTGGCAGGAATTAAGCCTGTAAGTGCACTTGGTAGCTCAGGGCTGTGTTCCACAGAGCCATGGCTAGTCTGTAGAGAGGGTATGAGTGGGTTTCCCCCTGCTTGTTTATGTACCACATAACTGTGGTGTTGTCTGTCTTTACCAATAATTGTCCTGGAAGAATGTGGCCTTTGAAGGCTGTCAGGGAATTCTGTACAGTTAACATTTCTTTTTGGTAGATATGCAGGTGCATCTGCCTCAGGTTCCATTTGCCCTGAATGCACTGCCCTGCCAAGTGAGCCTCCCATGCATAGTCTGATGCGTCTGTTAGGGTTTGGGCATCAGGAGGTAGAGTGAAAGGGAAGCCCTTGTTGTGGTAGCAAGCCTCTGTCCACCAAAGGAACTCTGTCTTTATACAAGGAATGATAAGAATGATAGGAATCATTGATTCCAGGTCCTGAGAATGTTGACACCATAGGCTTTTTAGATGCCATTGTAGATTCCTCATATGCAGTCTTGCATATGGAATTAGAAGAATGCAAGAAGCCATGAACCCCAGGGCTTGCAGAATTTTCCTTGCAGATAGCTGGGTCTTAGTGGCCAGTAGTTTGAAGTAGGTTGTCAAATAAACTTGTTTCTCTGGAGTGAGGAAAGCCATCTGGGAAGTTGTGTTCAAGCTTGCTCCCAGGAATACAATCTGCTGGCAGGGTAGTAGATGAGATTTCTTTTCGTTTATGGTGTACCCCAGTGAGGTTAGAAGTTTCTTTACTAATGCCAGATGTTTTAATAGCAAGTCCTAGCTTTCTGCCTAAATCGGACAATCATCCAAGTATGGGTATATTTGAATATTTCTCTGCCTGCAAAATGCAATGGCTGGAGCTAGACACTTTGTGAATAGCCTGGGCGCAGTAGATAAGCCAAAGGGAAGTGGAGAGAACTGATAGTGCATGGAGCCTGCCCTGAAGCTCAGGTATTTCCTGCAAGATTCCCTTATTGGAATGTGCAGGTAAGTTTCCTTTAAGTCTAAGGTTACCAACCAGGCATCTTTGCCTAGCATAGGAAGCAGCTGTTGAAGTGTTAGCATTTTGAATTTTGAGATTACCAAAAAGGTGTCTAGAGTACAGAGGTCCAGGATAGGACACCAGCAGCCGTCTTTTCCTGGGCACCAGGAAAAGTCTTGAGTAAAAACCTTGTCCCCTTTCTTCTCCTGGGACAGGTTGAATAGCCCTGATACTTAGAAGAGCGTGAACCTGCTGTAGAGCCTCTGCCCACTGATTTGGGGGTAGGTCTGGCCAACCATTTGGGGTTGGTAGGGTGTGGAAGTGGAATCTGTATCCTTGGGAAACTATATTCAAAACCCATCTGTCCTGGGTAATGAGTTCCCAGTTTTTTGCATGCAGGGTGAGCTTTCCTCCTATGGAAGCAGGCAGATGAGCAGGTCTTGGAAGGGTTAAGGTTAAGTCATTGTGCCATTTTTCCATAGGGGGGTGTCTTACTACTCCCTGCTTTGGAAGTGGGAGCCCCCCACTGCTTAGGCCTGTGCGCAGCCTGAGACTGTAACATAGGTGGTCTGCTGTTCCTGGATTTGGACCAAGAAGGCCTGGAAGAGACTGGAAAGGACCAATTCTTTGAAGGCCAATGCCTACTAAATCTGGGAGGCTGTACTTGATGAAGGAAATCTTTAACAGTTTGCATACATTTAGCTTTTTCCTCCATCTTTTTGAAGATGTTTGCTTTGTTACCAAACAGGCGGTCTTGGTTTAAGGGAGCATCCAGTAATTTAGCTTTCACATGATCTGGCAAGTTTTGCTCAAGCCAAGCATGCCTTCTAAGTACAGACCCAGTGACAGCAGCTATGCAAGATGCTTCTAAAGAATCAAAACCACACTGCAAAGTATGTTTACCAACTTGCTCTGCAAAATGCATTAAATCCTGTAATTCTTTGTGTTCAGCACAGTCAGGAATCAACATCATTTTCTGTTTAAGTAGTCCCATAATATGCTGCTGGTACTTTAACATACAAAACTGGCAATTTAAAGCCCTAATGGCCAAAGTAGCAGAAGTATATACCTTCCTACCCCATCTGTCCAAGGCTCTAGAATCTCTATCAGAAGGGGTAGGGTTTTTGGCAGCAGTAGCCTTAATGCCCTTAGGTCCTTGGGAAATGGTCTCTGGATCCACAGTAGGATTCTTGAAGAGGAACTTGTGAGAGTCAGATACTCTGTAATACCGGTCAGGTTTTCTGGGAGCTGGAGTTAAAGTGTCTGGGAGAAGGCTAGATTCCAAGAAAGCATCATCTACAATGTACAGAAGAGGAGGGATAGCTAAAGGCCTGTGTTGAGGGAGGAGTAAGAATTCCCTAAGCCTCTTTTTGGAGTTAGAATAATCCTGGCTTTCCCAACGGAAATGCTCCCTAAGAGTGTGCAAAGTTTCACCAAAAGAAAAATCTTCTGGAGGGAAAGTAGAGGGAATGGAATCCTCTACATAAGAATCCTCATAGATAGATAAGGGCAAATCCTGGTAATCAAAAGAAATAAATATCAGATTCCTGATCAGAAGAATCAAAAGGAAAATCAGTTCTAGGTCTCTTAGAGGGGGAAGGCTGGCTTCCCCTAATTAAGGTAATAAGGTCTTCAGCCATTCTAAGCATTTGTTTTTTAGGCATATGGGCCTGAGCATGTGGTTTGGACATCAGTTTTCCAAGCGTAGGTCGTGTTTAAGGCCTGGATGAAGAAGATGGGGTCAGTTTAAAATGCAAGTCTGTAGGCCTGAATACAACCTCAGAAGCCGGTGCCTGCACAGCGGCTCCGGACCCATCCAAGGTAGAGACATTTGCAGGTTCCATAGTCGGAAGAAGCATCCCGCGACATACCAGACTCTGAATGGGTCTCAGTAGAGGCCTGCAAATCTGAGGTAGTGGGCATCAGGGGCTGCGAAAGCACCTCACTGAGTACTGGGCAGACTGGCGACTAGCTTAACGGAAGTGTCGTCAGCAGTTTTGGACCTATGCGGTCTGTCTCTGTCTTTATCCTTACGTTTTTTCGGAATATCGGTAGTAGGATGGCTTACCGAAGCCATTTCTGGATAGTTATACCGAGTACCAAAATAATTTGCTGCAAATATAGCCTGACGACGAATAGTTCGGTGGTTGAACAAGGCACAAAACCGACAGCGAGGGACGTCGTGGTCTAGTCCTAAGCAAAGAATGCAGTACGAATGAAAATCTTTATGAGGTATTTGCTTTCCACAGGTAAGACAATTGTTAACTTTTACTGACATCGGTTAAGAGCAAAAAAGAGGACCCCCAATGGGGTACTTAGCTTTTTTGAAGACTTCAGTTCTGAAACTCGAAAATGAAAATTTCAGTAGTTGGCCGACCGGCACTTGCGAACTGCTTCTGCTTTGGGCACCGTGCAGCAAGAAAGACTGATGTAATGGTGTCTGCTGCATGTCTTATACCCCTGACAACCTGACGCCATGGAAGAAGAGACAGCACCCAATGCAGGAATCCAAGACTCTGGTATTCAGGCCGGCTGAGGGCTACCTGCAGGCAGATAACCCAAATGTGAAGACTGCAACCATGAAACACGAAGAACATCCATTATAGCAACCTCCAAAAGGTGTACCCAGGTAAATATTTTCCATGGTGTGAGTAACAGAACTTAAAGCAGTTTGCTATCCATTTGGAAATAGTTTGTTTGGAGACAAGCTTGCCCTGTTTACCCTCTGTGAAAGCCACCAACAATTGCTCTGTTCTGTTAGAGATTTTTGCCTTGTCTAGATAGTACCTGATCTACCTGTGCACAACAACTAGGGAATGGAGGACTTGGTCTGTCCTGTTCTGTGGATTTGGGAATAAGACTGGTAGGTGAACAGCCTGGTTTAAAATAAGTTCTGATACCACCTTAGGCATAAAAGGATCGAGTTTGTTCTGAGGGCTACCCTATTCCTGTGAAAGACAGTGAAAGGTTCTTTACACATGAGGGTCTGCTGCTCTGAGACTCTCCCAACTGAAGTGACAGCTATAAGAAAGGTGGTCTTCCAGGTGAGCCTCTTTACAGAGGCAGTGGCAGCAGGTTCAAAGGGGGACAAGGTTAGCTTTTCTAACACACAATATAGATTCCATGCAGGAATGGAGGTTCTTTCTTGGTGGTCTCAAGTTTACCACCTCTTTCAGAAAAAGTTTCAGTTGGAGGTACAAAAATACAGATGAAGCACTGTGCAGGGAAGCTGATACGGCATACATGTACTTAAATGTTGGAATAGGAAAGCTCTTGTCTAAATAGACCTGGCAGACACTGCAAGACTGAGTGCATGTCTGCTTTAGAAGGGCTAGCATTCTTGCTGTGCCACTAGATGAAAAGTCTTTTCCATTTTAAGAGCTGGCAAAATACCAAGAATTACTAACGTCATCCCATATGTGCATTAAGTGCAAATCACATGAAAATTTCTCAGTTTAATATGCCAAAATCCCAATACGCATAATGCATAGTGAACAACTGTTTTTTTTGGCATAACACATATTATGACTAATGTACAAAGATGATAATGTTCCCCTTTAAATTATTCATTATGATTTTGCAGACATATTATCTTGTCAAGTTTCACTAAATGAGCCCAACTATTCATCAAGTCAGAAAGCTCAATGTTTCCTTATCACACCCATTCTCTTAGAAACTGCCCACCTAACTCTACTTAACATCCTCTCCTGTGGATAAACAGTTAACCACTGCAAACTTGAGCTGTACTTAACAACTTCTCACTTATGTTTACTACAGTAAACTTTTATCTTTTCCAAGTCATCCTGAACTTCCTCACCATGTTGAACCCACCTTTTATGAAAGATTCACCGATACAAACAACCCACTCCAAGAAACATTACTTCAAACCCTTCATAGTCATTCCCATCATTCTCCTACTCCCATGTGCAGAGCGTTATCGACTTTCTTGTGCATCTCTTTTTACGAAAGAGGACAGCACATCGGAATTAAATTACTTTAGGATATCCTATCTATAAATGCCTGACTGACGCTCACTGAAGCAGGTTGCCTACTCAAGTTTAAGTTAACAAGCTTATCTAAAAGATAAAATCACTAAATAGAGAAATAAAAGTAACATATGCTATTAAGTTTCTAATGAACTGAAAAACTGAAAAGTGAAGGTGCTGTCCCTTAAGTCAGTGATGGAAGAAATAAAATGTGTTGTGTGAAAACAGCAGTCTGTAGAAGTATGTCAGTAACTGGAAAGAGAATGAATGCCGTGAAGCTCCACATCCTGGTTGCACAGAACTAACGTATAAAAGTTGAACACTGTGAAGCTCACAAACAGCTTGGAAGCCATACTATGGGTTCCATTCTGGAAACTGAATGAACTGTCTGAACAAAGCAGAATTCCTGTATGACCAGCAGGTGGCCATTAACCTGTTAAAACAGCAAATGTGAGAGATTTCTGATAATGCAACAGCTATTAAAAGGTTCAGCACTGGCTAAGCAACTGTTTTGATGTATTCTGATTGCAGTTTTTGCAAGTATGAAGGATACTATCAATTCTGTAAATTTGCTCCAAAACATCTTTTAGAAGATTTGACTTTTATATGCTAATCATGACTTACGTGGCTTCTAATTATTAATTACCAACAGTTTTGCATCTGCCTATGTTTAAATGTATCATTACTCAAAAACAATTTGAATACTGAAGCATATAGAAAGTGTTAACTGTATAAAAATATAAAGCTTAAGTTTCACTTAAAATGAATGGGGAAATAATTATTCTAGCAATAACTTTAAAATATTTCCCTTACATATTTTTCTTTATTATTTTTGCTTGTGCAAGATAAATGAAGTAGGCAAGCACTTAACATTTAGCAGATTTTGACCTGAGTAAAAATAAATCATGTATTTCTTTCTTAAAATAAAATAAATTATAACTAAAACAGTTAATTATCAGTAAAATCTTGCTAAGTCAGAGATATAACGTTATGTTTATTTAATGTCTGCACTTCTCATAAAGTAGATACTTGTTTTACTGAACATTGTTGCTACTGAGCTATATGTTGGAGTTCAATGGCATGGAAGTATTTGACTACAGGAAGATGGTCACTGCATGCCAAGTGATAGACTGATAAAAAGAACTATATGAAAACATACATACGAGTCAGAACTATAAAATGGTGCAGAAGTAACCATTCTACGGAATAACTTGGAAGAGTAATACGATTTTTCATTAGTCATTCACTTGTGTGAAAATATGAATCTCATTTATTGCTAGAATACGTGAAGTCTTTACCATGTTGATGAATAACACCCTGTTAAAAGACAAGCAAAACAGCTTTAAGTATATAGGTTAATTAAGCATTTATGTTCAGTTTTTTGTACAAAACCGAACTGTGTTATCAGCATTAAAGTATAAAGAACTGCAGAGTAAATGCCTCCAATGCAATAAATGTGCAGGATGAAAGATGGATGTAGAGGCAAATATATAAGCAATGGGAGGACAGCTTGTGTATGATTATTATGTTAAGGATTATAAGGCAAGTAAGATGTAGAAAGGTTAGGAGGATAATGGTGTCCTGATGGTTAGAAACAATATCAACCTTTACACATATATTCTACATTATTAGGGGTATATGACGCAAACTGCCTTAGTGAGCACACCACACCACATTGTTATATAACAAACTATGGGACTGTGATATTGTTTTGATAAAAATAAGACGACAGATGTGGACAGACCACTCAACCTGCAGACATTATAAACAGGAACAACAATCGTTAAAAAGCTAAAAAAAAAAAACTCGGACATCTAATTAGCAAAAAATCTGAATACCAAATAGCATACAACTCTTTCCACTTCCAGAAGGAATGAAGGATACTACTCAGAAACAGATTTAAAAAACAGAATGTGAAAAAAAAATGAAGCACATTATCAAAGTGACATTGTAAAATATGTAGCCATTAATGAACTGTACAAAATTGTATACACACATTTTTTTTTCAATAATTTTTATTTTTGTTTTACATTTGCAAAAACCATTAACCATTCCAGATTTATAAAATGACCATATTTGCATGTTATACATTGTGGATAAAGTAGAAACAAGTAGGTCATACAACATACCTAATTACAATACATACAAAGATGCTTTCCCAATTAATGTCATTAGTCTAAGAACAGCACATACAAAAATGATACTTCATCCATAGTTAAGCTGTGTACTCGTGGGAATACTTCCAGCTAATAAGATGTTATATGACTGTTCCCAGATTGCTCGGGCTTCCATATTTTTGTTTCTTTTGTCCAATACTATTTTATGTGCTTGTAGATGTTTAATAGCAGATTTCTTGAATTCCTCCCAAGAGATACTTACAAGATCTAACCATTTGCGAGCTATATATAGCTTCATTAATAAGAAAATCGTTATAAGTAGGTTAGCTAGTTTTCCTGAGATGTTGGCCGGGAGGATGTGTAAAAGAGTAAATTCCCATGTTAGTGTTGATGCTTGATACCCCATTTTTTGCAGATGTAACTTAAGGGAATTCCAAAGCTTGAAAATGCATTTACAACTCCAGAATATATGTATTAGGTCTGCAACCTGGTCTTTACAGTGTGGGGACTTAGTTGCATTGAATTTGTGAAGAATTGCTGGGGTGAAATAAGCATTATTATTTATCATGAGTTGCGTGCAAGAGAGTTTTTTAAGTAGAATAGTTTTCAATGTTAAGTTGATTGCCTTTTCTATTTGCTGGTCATCCATATCAGGTTTTAATTTTCTCCAGTAATTAGAGAAGAGGTGGTCTTTCTGAAATTTGATTTCCCCTATCATTTTGTATGACTTCGTTATTGCTTTCCTTGACATTAACATAGTCTTTCAATGTAGGGTACAGTTTTCAATGTCACTTATGAGTATGGTAAGGTTTTGGAGGTAACTGGAACACACCTCTTTGATTTGTCTTAAAATTATTATATATACTTTAGGTAAGTTTAGATTACTTCATAATTCATGAATTGTGCTATTGAGGAATGGGTAGATATATTGGATTCTCTTATGTTTTAACCGAGGGAAGGAAGGAGTCTAGGTTTAGCATCTTGTTATTTATTTTTAATTTTGGATTTTTATGGAGGGGTTGTAGTATTAACATAGCTTGTCCAAGGTTTAAGGAGTGAAAAAGTTTTTGTGTTATATTTATAGAATGTTTTAGTGGCTCTATTATGTTATAGGCGTGTAAATCTTTTTTTATTTAAGAAGGGAAGCGCTTTGGGAATGATGCCTAGTGTTTTTATGTACCTATAGTATATTGTTACCCAGGCCGGTGAACCAGTCTTTGCAGAGGGGTCATACTCTGCTATTCTCAGTATTCTATTAGCGTTGATAAAAAGAGTAGTAGGTTTTGAAATCTGGCAAGTTCAGACCCCCTTTGTTCTTGAAAAGTGTTAGTTTTTGATAGGAGATTCTGGTCTTTTTAGGTTCCCATACAAATTTTGCTAGAAAGGTATGGATTTGTTTGAAGAATTTACTATGTATAGTTATCTGAGATGTCACAAATAGATATATTAATCTAGGTAGTATGTTCATTTTAATTATTGATACTTTAGACAAAAACAGTAGCTTAAGGTTATTCCATCTTGTACAATCTTGTGTTATGTTGGTAGAATTCCTTGTTATTCTGAAAGAAAGTAATCCCCAGGTATTTGGTTTCTTCTTTTATTTTTATTTTGTCTAAGAGAGGTATTAGGGAGATGAGTCTAGGTGGCCTTAAGGGGAATATATTAGTTTTATTAAAGTTTAATTTGTAGTTAGACATGTATGAGAATTGTTCAATTGTGTTTATTATTTTGGTTATGTCTGAACTTGGTGTAGTAAAGTATATGTTTAAATTGTCTGCAAATGCTGAGAGATAAACTTTGAAGTTATGTATTGAGGGGGGATTATGATGCGTATTTTGTTTAATATATAGAAATAGGGGTTCTAGGTAAAGGTTGAAAAGAAAGAGTGATAGCGGGCAGCCTTGCCTTGTTCCATTTTTTATCGAAATTCTGTTTGACCATGCTTTGTTTATATATAGGGATGTATATGGATTACTATAGAGAATTTGAATGTTGTTGTTTGAATTTGAATGATATGTATAAAATTTTTAGGTATGTCAAAGTGAGGGAGTGTTTGCAGCAAGAATTCAAGATTGACCCCATCAAAAGCCTTGTGGGCATCTACTACAATTGTGAAGATGTTGGTATTTCTCTGATTTGCAAAGGATATTAACGCTTATAATGTTAGCATGTTGTCACTGGTCTGTCTACATGGTGCAAACCCAGATTGTTCTGGAGAAATTATTTTCTCTATCAGATTTTTAACTCTGTTTGCGAGTACTGAAGTCAGGATCTTGGTGTCTATATTTAGAAGAGAGATGGGTCTATAGCTATCTGGATTTTTAGGGTACGCTTGGTCTTTTAATATAAAAATAGTTTTAGAGGCATTCAAGTGAATATCATGCATGTTATTTATTATATAGTTCAGCACGTGGTATAATAATTTGGCAAACAGTGGACTGAAGGATTTATAAAATTCTGAGGTAAGACCATCCGGTCCTGGGGCCTTGTGTGGTTTTAGATGTTTAATTGTTGTGGTTATCTCGTTAATAGAAATGGGCTCCGTTAGTTTTTTTTTGTTGATCTAAATCTAGTTTAGGGTATTTTAATTTTTGTAGAAAAAGATCCCTATCCTCCTTCGAGGCTTGTAGGGTTTGTTCTCCATATGTTTGAGTATATATTTGTTCAAATACTTTGATAATTTCCTCATTTCTTGTATAGTTTTTCCCTTGGTAATTTACTTCTGCTACAACTGAGGTGGATTTTTGTTGAGTGATAATTCTGGCCAATGCTCTGGAAGGAATTTGGGCTTCTTCTGCGTAATTAGCCAACTGTCTTGTCTCATAAAAAGATAAATTTCTGTTCTCGAGCATATATAGGTCTCTCTGTAGTTTTAGGAGGTCCATTTCCGTTTATTAGGGTTATCAACTCTTTCTCACATTGTTCTATTTTCTCCTTTATTTTATGTTCCTCTTTCAGTTGAATTTTTTTATAATATGCTGCTTTTTAATGAAAGTTCTCTGATTTGTGTTTTAGTTGATGCTCATTCTATATCCATTGATGTTTGGGAATTGAAGATATTTACAAGGGATGTTTTTAATATATCCTCAATCTCTTTTACTACATCTGTTTTGAAGAGCAGATTAGGATTTAATGACCAGTCATTAGCTCTATTGTTTAAAAACCTTTTTTGTCCCAGCTGATGCTCAGTGCAACTTTGGAGTGATCCGACAGAAATCTAGTGTGCATGACTATTGTAGGGTCCATGTTAATGAATATGTCTGAGATTAAAAAGAAGTCTATTCTCGCCCACATGTTATGCCATTGGGAGTAGAATGTGTAATTCCCAGTTTTATTATCTTTATCCTCATATTTAAAGGGGTCATAGAGTTTGAAGTCTTGTTTAAGTTCATTTAAAGCTATTGTTGTTTGTCTATTATGTAGTTTGGTCGGGTTTGATTTATCCTTTTCCTGGGTTTTGATATTTGTTCCAGTCACCACCAATTATTAGATAATGATCTTCCAGTTGGTTTAGAATTGGGTACAGTGACATGAAAAAGAGATGTTGGTTGCTGCAAGGTGCATATACATTTAACACCATTATGGGTTTTGGAAATACCATGTTAGTAAATGTTACATGGCACCACCTTCCCTCTGTCAGCCTTAGTTTCAAGTATTTTATCCTGAAAATGTTTTTTTAATTATTATGGCGACCCCAGCACTGTTAGTTTTGTCCCCAGAAGCTATAATTTGTCTTATTGACTTTTTTTCCCCAATACCTGTCCATTGTTCTGAAGTTAAATGTGTTTCTTGTATTAAGATGAGATTAGCTTTGGTTTTCAGGGCTAAATGCAAAAATAGTTTCCTTTTTTCTTTATTTTGTAGTCCTTTAGCGTTTCATGTTTCAATTTCCCCCATTTATGTAACAGATATGCTTGTTTTAACTGATCTGTATGTTAATTTAGATTTATGGTTTTTGTATGTGTTGTTATAGTGTGTCATTGGAAAGCATCTAACTATTCCTGTCCCTACATTGTGCCTACCCACTATATCCATGGACCAGGAATAAACAGGGGAATACAATGTGATTTTAGTATGTACCACAAGATTCCCACTAGTATTAAATTGTGTTTTTTCTTTACATATAAGTTTGTGACATGGTATCCCCCTTATGTTACTAAATACAATACGGACAAAGCTTAACAGACTAGTTCTCTCCAAGAAACACTGCTGTGTCACATCCTTAGTCTCAACCTTTAAACTATAATACCATTAGAGTGCAGCGGTTAAAGTACAAGACATACAGCTTATAAGTTTATGATCTATTCCTCCTAAAAGTGCGTTTTTAAACAACATGTTAATGATCAAATTCTCAATTAGATATGGCAAAATATACAACAAACTAACCTATATTTTTAAGCCAGACATGTCATATTTAAATGATCCTTCTCCATATAGTTCTCTACCTTCCCTCTTCTTATATATATACATTACCCAGCTTCTGTGTTCAGGCATTCTTCTGTAGCAATCTATAACAAACTCAGATTGCATTATTGGCATCTAAATACAAGTGGGTATATGAGGGAAGAAAAAAAAAAGATTGCAAGCTTAGGCAGGTATATGTACTGCTAAGACTTGCTTGTTTAGATATTTATAACTTCTGCAGTCAATTAGGTTATATTCATATTGTCATATAATTCCTCTCCTCTAAACTACTTAAACTCTCATTCCTGCAGTTATTCCAGTCAAGAACCATTTACTTGATCTGGTTCTACCAGACTCACATCCAGAAATTAATACTGGATTGTTTACAATAAGCTTGTATTGGAGAATCAAAGTCATAATTTTGTTTTGATAAACAGTACCTAATTTTTCTGATTCTTCAAAGTCATGTTTGCAGGATTTACTGGTCATCTTTCAGTCAGTTGTTGTCTTATTAATTGTTTTATGTCAATTTTTGTGATTTTGAGTCAGAAATCACTTCTTGGTCTTGCTGTACCTTCCTTTTATGTCATTTTGGTTTTATAGTGAAGATTTTGAGCTCAAAGGGGGACTGTTTGAACATACCAGTTTCCTAGGAAATGGTGTCACCTTATATTAAGCGCATCGGAAATGGCAGCTGAATTTTGGTTTCTACCCGGTTTTCATTTCCTTTTCCTGTGTTCCTCGTGGCTCCCATCGTTGATTTAAGGGCCTAGGCAGCAAGGGGAAGCTCTCAGGGTGTGTATCCCATCAAAAACACTCACAAATCGGTCTGATTTTTACTCAAGGGTCATTTTTAATATCCAGGCATTTTATTTAGTTTCTGGAGGTGGAATCTGCTTGAAAACTGACAGGAAAGTCTCTCTTGCTTCCTTGGGGTTAGCAACCATGTATTTAACATCTTTTACATTGAAAATTAGAAGGTTTGGGTATTTCATCTGGAACTTTATTTTCTTTTCTATCAGAAACTTGCAGTATGGAGATAGAAGTTGCCTTGCTTGCCTTATCTGAATAGGCAAATCTTGAGCAAAGGAAATTCCACTATTATTCCAGGTGAGTGTCCCTTTCTTCTTTGCTGCAGAGAGTATTTTATTTGCATCTTGATAGTTTAAGATTTGGCATACACAGGTCTTGGTCTCAAGGATGATTGAGCGTCTCAGAGCTCTGTGGGCTCTCTCTACTATTATTTGTTGTGTTGCTTCAGAATCACCTAGTAAAAATTTTAGTATGAGTTTGATAGTTGGTATTAGATCAATGTGTGACAGGTTTCAGGGAATCGGATTCCCCTTATGATAATATTGTTTCTCCGAGCTCTTGTTTCTAAATCTATTATTTTTGCTTGTAGACTTTGCAGCTCTTTGTCATGGGAATCAGTTTTCTGAGATATAGAGTCTAATTTTATTTCATTTTCTAATATTTTTGCTTCAGATTTTTCAATTCTGGTTAGAACTTGATTAAATGAGTCTCCAAATGTTTGAAACTGTGTGGATAAGTCCTGTATTGCTTGTTGAATGGGCATTAAAGCTGTTTTTATATCTTCCAGGCTAGCTAGCTGTTCTGACTTGGTTTTATTTGCAGGCGTGGAACTGTCAGACTGCTTATTTGTCCTCTGACTTTTTGGAGTTGTGTCTTTGTCTGGTGAGGCTAGTATCGAGAATTTGGTTTTAGTTGTTAAAGTCTCCATATTATTTTCTTCTTTCGACATCTTGCTTTTAGGTATGTTTTGCAGACTTTATGTATGACTGCAGGGCCACAGCACCACACGGCTACAGATGATTTTGAGAATCTTAGTTAATCCTTTGTTTTAAAAGGAAGCTGTTGCTTTTTTCCCTTCTTTTGAATGCTGTTTGTTGTCTGGAATAGATATTCAGTCGTATTTATTTGTTTTTTAGTCTGCGCTGTCTTCTGGGTTTATTATAATCCAGGTATTTCAGAGAGCTAGGTGCTTGCAGTGCTCACAGAACAGCGGCCATCTTGAACTCCCTACACACACTTATTTTTGTGTCAGGAAAAAAAGTAGATGCAAGATATGTGTCCTCTTTCTTTAAATTATTGTTGCCACTAGTATGTTTGTCAGCTGTTCTGGTTTTCTGTGTACTAGACAGCTTCAAAAATCACATGCGATGATGGAAATTAAGAAAATTGTGTGAAGGGGTAAACCAAGCCTGAAAATAGGGATATACCTCAAAAATAAGGACACTGCACAGGGGTAAAATCAAGCCTGACAATAAGAACCTTTCACCAAAATAGGGATAGCTGAGACATCTGGTTGTGGAGAAGGGGTTAAGGAAGTTGATTTACATGACGGTAAAATCAAAAACATATTATGAAGTCAAAAAAAAAAAAAAGTTTATGGTGTAATTAAGCGTACACTTTGAAAGAAATGTGAAATAAGGCTATCCTACTGTTTTCAATAAGTGCCATGTGATCTTTTACATCCACCTCAGCCACCACCAATGCAGACAGACGTGACCTCAGTTTAACATCTCAGCTGGAGGATGACACAGTGTCCCTCCAAAGCTACAGTGCAGTATCAGAAAAATAAATGCAACTACCTGGTATGGGAAAAGAACACAGTTTTTTGACCTTCCAGCATCAAAGCCAAGTGTGGTAACTACTGAGCCACTGTTTAATACCAGACAAATATCTGCATGACCTACATGTTTAAAAATGTAAAGGCATTATTTGTACTATATAAATACCTGCCTGAGTACTTATGAACACCAGTTTGGACCAAAATTACAGAACTCACAGCTTTAACAGTCAATTGTCTACTAACAGTCTAAAATGCGACAGGCAAGTGCCATGTCTAGGATTATTTTTTTGTTTCATGCCCAGAGAGTGTTGGGATACATTCTAGCTCTCTTGCAACCGTGAAATTAATTAAACGAGTAATCAAAGAATGAATGAGATATGAATACTTTAAAACAAACGTTTATTATGAAGAAGGCTAATGTCAACATTTGTATCAGTCTGTCACTGATTACATAAAAAAGCCATATATGTCTACCTGCTAAGCACAATATAAAATCCAAAATTAAAAAGTCTAGTATCAGGAAAGAGTTACTGGACAAGAAAATAATTACTATCCGATTATTCTTACCAGCAGTTCCCAAAATATTCACTCAGAAGAAAACATTAAAACAGTTAATTTCATCGTCAGTGTAACACAGTGAGATGTACACATAACAAAAAATATGGAACAAGTACACACATGCATGTGTGCATATATATATATATATATATATATATATATATATGCATATATATATATATATATATATATATATATATATATATATATATATATATATATATATATACATCTATATATATATATATATATATATGCATATATATATATATATATATATATATATATATATATATATATATATATATATATATATATGCATATGTGTATGTGCTGCACCCCCACACCCCCTGTAAATTATATATACCAACTTCAAGATCATATAACAGTGAGGGTAAAGGCAAATTCCCTACTCTCTGATGTTCTGTGGCCTCCTACACAGTAGTGCCAACAGAATCAATCACTTTTGCCAGCATTACAGACGTTCAATATTATGACCATTTGACTATGTAAAGTGCTCCCACATACAGAGACACACGCAGATACATATACGTTCTGAAAAGCAAAAACATATTTAAAACTCAGCAACCATTACATTAACATTTGATTTACTTAGACTGCAGAAAACTAGGAAAGTCCATAATTCATCTTTTCAATTTGAAGCTCATCTACAAAATGAACCTCATTCCTGGTTATGCACATTCGAAATACCCTAAGTCCTGAAAATAAAAAAGGTTTTTCAGTGTTTACAATAACAATTCAGGAGAAGAGGTGGGCAGAAAAGAGTAGAACAGTCCACCAAGACCAGCGGTCATTAAATGGCATTATCCTGTTTCCCCCTGCGGTGTACTGCATACACCAAACCAAGATGAAAGCTCTCAAAAGCTACATCCCTCAATCTCCATACAGTATATAAACTATAAGTACCAGCACAGTTAAACACTAGCTACCCCACAAAGACATATAAACTGTCTTTCGGCTTTTCCCGGTTAAGGGTTGCTACAGCGGAACTCCAGTCCGCTTAATAATTGGCAGTGAATTTTTACTGTGTTGAGTTGCCAGCCCGACACCCAACCTTCAAAGAAGGTGCACACACCTACCTGCATGTCTTTAAAGTCACTCAACCGTGAGGAGGACATGCAGACGCCACACAGAAAGCGCTCCAGCAGAGAACCGAACCGGAGAACCTCTTGCTGTGAGGCGACAACACTAACCACTGTACCACCACGGCCTATATATTGATCTAATATCCCTTTAGAATACATTGGGGTTTAAGCAACCCATTTGTGACATTTCAGGAATACACCTTCACAACTTTTTATGCATTCTTTTTAAAATTTTAATTTAGTCCTGTTACCTGCACATGCAAGAAATGAGACAAATTTCTGACCCATTTTAAGTGATGTCTCACAGTCACATTTTACTAAGATGACGACTAAAGAATAAAGACGAGCAGATGCATGAGCACTAGATACTACTTACATTTTAGTCATAGCTACTTTTCTGATAATATTTATCAGTACCTTATCAAAGGAAATGTTCTATTGCTTTTGTGCCTCAATAACAATGCTGAATGAAAGGTCATCCAATGTCAAATTCAAAAATGCAATGAGCTCTTTAATCTCAGTCCCCCACCCTCTTGTGTCCCAAACCACAGTCATCTGATGAGCTGATCATATCAATTCACAATCTAGACAGAAAAGACAAAAAAACATTACAAAATGGTCAAAATTATACTACAGAATTTGAACAAATGAATCAGATTACATTATTTAAGAAACTTCACAAAAATATTTCTACTTGCACTGAGGCTCACTAGTGCACCTGATAAAAGGCAAATATTTACACAGGATAAAATTCATACCACTTTATCAATATGCAAAGACAAATAATGTTATTATTAATGAATGTTTAACAAACTATGCAGTAACAATGTTCAAATGGCTGTAATTTCTTTTTACCTGTTGAAAATATCCAGGAGGCACAAATATAGGAGGCACTGAACCATTTGGTGACATCATGGGAACCTGAGCAGGACCTGTAAGACACATGAAATACAAGAGATGACATACAAACATGTCATGTTATGATAATACATTGTATAATATTGCAAATATTTTAAGAGTTACAACACCTATGTACTAAAAAAGCACCTGCTAAGGGGATAAGAATTTAATTCATGGGGGTTTCTAGTACTGTCCATGCGTTTTGTTGACTTAGAGAGGACACATGAATGCACAGCCTTAAATATCTTGAGAAGGGTATTACAAAGTATGGAGTCCAAAGTTTACTCTTCTGTGCCAATCAAAGCCTGTACTTGAACAGCAAAAATTGTCTGCATTCTCAGAACTAAGCTGAAAATGGTCAAGGTAGGCATAAGTCTCCACCAAGCAAGCGTATATCTTGTATCTCTTCCTGTTCATGATTTTCACGAATATGATACCAAAAATGCAGCTAGAATCTGGGGATTTTCCATTTTGGGGGTCTGAGAGCTGCATTTTTGTTGCTTGTAGATAATATCTTCTCAGTCTCAAGTATACCCATCAACTGTCCCTGACTGACTTAAATTTTAGATCTGTTCCTCTTAATCCCTCCTAAAATTGATGACTGTTGGAGAAAAGGTGGTGAAATGTACTTAATAAATAATGATAGTAATTAGAACTATGGAGTTCATTTCACAAAATGGATATTAATTCACATTCCCTTATTCTTTCAGTGTCTCAAGTTAATAGTGTTAATATTTTAAAAGTGTCCCACTCCCTGATTGTCTCTTATTTCTGGAATGGTCCCTGATTGGTTGAGAGCTATGATCACAAGTAACTGAGGTTTCCGCCATGTACAGGAGCAGTTCACTGCTTGAGTGTACAGTGACCTCCAAATCAAAGGTCATAGCCTATAACTGTGTTTTTTTTTTCTTTCCTCCAGTACAGATAGTGGTAAAGTATAAAACGTACATGAAATATACTCATTTAATGGGAAAATCTGTGTGAAAAACTGTATAAAACATGGAATTGTTTTACAGTAAAGCTGCACTACAATGTAAAATATAAACTGTAAGACGTAAAACAAACTCCAAAGAAACTGATTTTTTGCTGTGCTAGATAGTGGTCATGCACACACACTGAATGAGCCACTTCTTATCACCGAAGGTATTGCATCAAGTAGCTAGAACTTTCAGAAGGTCTGCTGTTAGGATTTAAATTTTGTCTGACAATGAGGAAGAGTATCATGGATTCCTTAATGGGGAAATGGTCTAAAAGAACCATCTGACTACAAGTCACACCCAGGGCTCTCTCAGTATATTTTACTCTTTCCTGTCCTAGGAATTTAGGAGCAGCAGCTGCTATGTCTGGTTCAATTGTGTTTTTTTTTTTAAATGACTGCCTAAGAACTGTTCACTGCTCTGCTCTACTGAGCTAATTTCTAGTTTACTTTGCCTATTAATAGCCTGCATTTTCCATACAAATTCTAGTATTTTTTTAACTACAGGTTAGTACCAGAAAGTACAGCTGCTTAAGTAAACTTACCAAAACAGTAGACATTCAAATAACTGCTGATGCAGTGGCCTGATATAAACCATACAGCTAAGGCTAATGACTACTAGGACTTTATAAGCCTAGACATGCAACCACCCAACTGTCCCTAAGTATCATAGTGTTATTAGGATGAGGTATGTTAAGTCCGGAAGTTTCCAAAGGTTACGTTGGGGGGAGGGGTATGTTAGTTTGGGCACAATTACTACCCACCTCTATCAGAGACTTGGGGGCCAGACCCTAGGTGAATTTTCAATTTCCTATCCATTGGTCAATGTTACACTTAAATAGGTTTAGGGATGAACTCTGCTTCATATGGATGGGGAGCCTGTTCCAGAGCATGAGGATCCCCTGAGGCACACATCTGAGTGCCAACATGCCCCTATTTATGTTGCAAGCAAAATTTAAATCCTTGGATCTAGTCATTCTGATGCGGCTGTTTTGTGGATGTCCAAATGATCCATCACTGAACACTGAAGGCATTATAAGAGATATGGGGACACAGGTTGACAGAAACCTCACCTTTGACGACCACAATTGCCACTGTGGTCAGAAAGTCCTTCTATGGGGCACATCTCATTACCAAGGGTTTTGCATCCAGGAAGAAAATAGGTCATCATTTCTCTCTACTCTTCCCTCATTAGATCAGTCGTACAGTATAATGCCCCATTTACCATGTACCTCAGTAGACACCTGCAACAGAGGCCACAAAAGTACCTCATGAAGAGGATCCTAGGCCTTAAACACATGTCCTACATGGACAGACTCAAAAAAATTCGAGCTATTCTCTGTCTCATATCATCTACTAAGAGGCGATCTCTGCTTGACTTACAAAGCCATGTCTGACCCAGCTCCGTTAGAAATGCTACATCTAAAGAAATCCCAGTCCCTCCGCACCACATGCTCCAGAGACCTCAACCTCATTATCACAATCAAAAGAACATGTTGGAGGGACAGGTTTATAACCCAGAGACTGCCCATGCTCTGGAATAGACTTCCCATTCCCATACATGTCAAGCAGAGCACCTCACTAGCCCTCTTCAAGAGAAATCTTGATGAGTGGATGGGAAATAAGAAACTTCACCCCGGGGATCACTCCAGTGGCTCTACTTGAAAGAGGCACTGGGAACCAACGACAGGTGGCACAATGCCACGGCACTTCTGTGGGCTAGGCTTGTAAAGGCCCCAGGGCCATTAGCCTAGTACACACCTATGAACCTATCAAAGCTGGATCTGAGGATGCCTTGTATGCCAGGGCACAGACCTCCTATCAGTTACTTGTCCCATTGTACAGATAAAGCTTTAAAGACCATCTATACAGGACAACATTTTGTACCCTTAACTTTTTTTGCTAAGGAACCTTTGTGGATGTTCGGCCTGCTGCATGTGTCTCGCTAGGTACTTGCCAAAGGGGAGCATTATACTCAATAATGGGTATGATAAGGGTGAAATGGGTATGATAAGGGTGAAATGAAGTGGCACTTTGACTTCCTTGGACCTGGATGCAATGTCCTTACTTATAAGTTGGGCAACACAGAATGCTTTTCTGACTGCCTCATCCATATGTTGTTCAAAGGCCAGATTACGCTCTGCACGTTTCCCAGATTCCATATTACCAGGTCAACTCTTAGGAGTGTCTTAGCAATGAATTGCGTAGCCTGGAAGCTGGTAAAATTAAAGGTAATATAATGCATTTCTTGGTATGGAGATTTATTCCATGACTTTTACAATGGTCATTTATCTGGATTAAACCCTCTTGAAAGATTGTTTGTGTCACTGGGAGAATCTATGATAGTTCCTAGCTTTCAGTCATCTGTACACTTGGTCAGCCAAAGGCCCATGACATTAGGTTTCACCTCAGAGAATTAGATGCCAAATAGGAGTGGTCCAAGCTCAGAGCCCCAAGGTACCCTGTTGGTGACCACTGTCTTAGTGGAGGTGGTCTCACCAATCCTAACTTCCAGTGTTTTGTCTGTAAGCAGATGGCAATCCAGCAAGTTATGTAGGGGTTTATGCCCAGTTCAGCAAGTTTGTCAGCTATACCGCAGTGGAGTACTATTATCAAATTCCTTAGCCAGCTCCAGGTAGGTGGTATGTAACATTTTCTCCTCATCCATTTCCTTGTTGACATTCTTAAAGAAGTCCACCAAGTTTAGTAGGCATGATCTTCCCTTGATGAAGCTAAGCTGGGCTAGGTCCAATGTCTGAAGTTTACCTAGGTCTTTGTTGATCATTTCCATGATAATTGCATCCATAGCTTTGCGTATTAGACAAGTCATACTAATGGCACTGTAGTTTCTGTGGTCAGCTGATGGTCCACCCTTGTGAAATGCAATAAGCATTAAAGTCATCCACTTTTGTCGTACAAAGCCTGTTTTCAGGCTGTAGATAAAATGCAACTCACGTGGTCCTGACAGATCATATTTCAAGCTATTTAGGAGGCATCCAGCAAAACTGTCGGAGCCCACTGAGGCTGTGTTTTTGGCTTATGGGTTATATCCTCACAAGAATATAATAACTGGCCAGCTTTCAGAGCACCTTCCATGCACCAAAATCATCAGTCAGCTTGAAAAGATTAAAAAGACAGATATGGGCACCAAGACCTTTACAGCTTTCGTACCAACAGAAACAGGGAAGCAGAGCACTAAAAGGACAATGCTAGGAACAACAAAAAATAAAAGTTTACACCCTGGTTTAAACAACACACCAAAAAATACAAGGGATGGATGGAAAAAGGAAGGGATGGAGGGCTACTGCAGTGATTATTTGATCATCATCTACTGTTATGGAAAGTTTACTTGGACAGCTGCACTATGTTCATCATATTGATCACTGCTGCAGTAGCCTTAGCTACATGGGTAGATTACCCTAGCTTACTACATTTGGGAGGTGGAAGGAGAAGAGTCCAGGAACCTCTGGAGAATAGTTCTAGCAAAGCCTAACCTGGACCTAGAGAAGGAATCAAGCTGACAGCACTTTGCAAAAGTATGTACAGAGGGCCAAGTTGTTGCTTTTAGAATACTTTTAGAATCCCACCCTTTCCAAAAAGCCATAGATGAAGCAAAGGCCCTGGTAGACTGGGCGTTGACCCTGCCTGGAATAGTTTTGCTGTGGTGAATATAACAAAAGGTATTAGCCTTATGCAACCATTTGGAAATAATCTACTTTGATACTGGTTGCCCCTTCTTTCTACCTTCACAAGCAAACAACTGATCCAAAGATCTGAAAGATTACATTCTGCCAAGATAGTACCAGAGTTGCCTGTGGGCATCCAAAATATGGAGTATCCTTTCTCTCTCATTTTTACATTCAGGAAAGAAAATAGGGAGATGGGTGGCTTGGCTTAACATAAGGTTGGATAGCACTTCAGGCACAAAACAAGAATTGGTTCTCAAAGAAACCCTGACTCACGATAAGAGCTACAACTCTGATACCCTTATGCAAAAGTCACAGCAATCAGTAAAACTGTTTTCCATGTTAAGAACTTTGAGTCAAGTCAGGTTAGCATGTTCAAAAGGAGTGTTTGCTTCTCTAACACAAAATCAAGATTCCAAGGAGGGGTCACCACTTTTCTTGGAGGCCTGTTATGCAAGGTTCCTTTGAAAAAGATTTTGACATGAAAATGCATTCAAAGGGAAGGATCCATGGGCAGACATGCTGAGATGGTTGATAAATTACCCTTTTGTATGAGGAAAAATGGCTACAAGATAACAACTAACACAAATACTGTAAAACCAGGGAATAACTAGTCCTGAAAGGGTCCTGGTTATGTTATTGGCACCAACTACAAAAACCTTTTTCATTTGCTAATATATGACTTTATAGTAGCAGGCTTTCTTACCTCCACTAGTACTTGCTGCACATCTTCAGTAAACAGGTGTCTAAAGGGAATAAGGACCCTATCATCGAGACAGTCAGCTGAAGTTGACTGTGGTCAGGATCTAGCAAACACCCTTGATCTTGTGAGTAGACACATTCTGTGAGGAAGCTTGTGGTAACCACCCCTAGCCATTTCCAAAAGAAAGGAGAACAACTGTTGCCTGGGCCAGAAGGGAGTTACCACAATGATCTTGGAGGATTTCTTTCTGAATCTTCAGAAGTACCCTGGACTTCAGTGGAAAGGGTGGAAAACCATACAGGAACATTCCTGATTAAGGAAAAAAAACATCCGTCATCCAGGCCTTCTTGCATGGAGTCCTGGAGCAGAATCTAGCCAGCTTGATTGTTCAGAGAGGAAGTAAACAGGTCTAACTCGAGGAACTTTCCACATATGTATCAAATCTTGGAAGACACCCTAATCTACTTTGCATTCATCAGGATCTACCCTTGTCCTGCTCAGCCTGCATGCCACACAATTTTGCTCTGACAGAATGCAGGATGCCTAGAAAGTGTGATTGTGCCAAGCTAACATGGCTACCCTGCAAAGGGGGTACAATCTGGTTCCTCCTTGCTTGTTGATGTGCCACATGACTGTAATATTGTCTGTAACAACTTAGTCATTCTGGCTTGATGATTGTCGTTGGATTTGGGGAGTTCGAGAATACTTTTTGGAATCCCCATGCCACTTCTTCATAAAGGTTCATAGGTTGGTACTAGGTTATCGGCCCTAGGGCCTAAACAAGCCTAGCCATAACAATTCCCTGGCTATTTCTTACCACACTATTTACTTCCCTGGACCCCGTCTAGCAGGGCGACGTGATCCCCAGGGTGAATTTCCCATCTCCCATCCAATCGTCAAGGTTCCTTTTGAAGAGGGCCAAAACAGCACTCTGCTTGACATGTATGGGCAGTCTATTCCAGAGTTTGGGGAGTCTCTGGGTCAGGAATCTATCCCTCCAGCATGTGTTGTTTATTGTGATGACAAGGTTTGGATCCCTGGAGCGTGTGGCTCTAAGGGACTGGGATTTCTTTAAGTGTAGTATGCCCAACAGCTCTGATTTTGACATGGCCTTGTATGTTAAGCAGAGATCGCCTCTAAGTAGACAATATGCGACAGAGTATAGCTGGAGTTTTTTAAGGCGGTCAGCAAAGGGCATCTGCTTTAGGCCTGTGATTCTTTTAGTGAGGTATTTCTGCGGCCTTTCCAGTTGTTACAAATGTCTTGAGAGGTACATACCAAATGGGGCATTGTATTCTATAATGGGTCTAATGAGGGATGAGTACAGTGGAACAATTACCTCCTTTTTTCTGGATGAAAAGCCCTTAGTGATGAAGTGTGCCACATAGAAGGATTTGCTGACAGTTATGGCTATGTGGTTATCAAAGGTGAGACCATTGTCCACCTGTGTCCCTAAATCTCTTATCACACTTTGTGTTTAGTGTACTGCCACCTGTGTGGTAATTCACGGGTACACGTTTTCCCAAAAGGGATAACTATACATTTCTTGGCATTGAGCGTGAGTCCATGGCTCTGGCACCAAGCATCTGTTTCTGTAAGGCCCTTTTGTAGAGTAGCCACATCATTTGGGGATTCAATAATGGCTCCCAGTTTGCAGTCATCTGCGAACTTTGTTAGCCAAAGTCCCTTAGTGTTGGCCTGTACTTCAGAGAAGTAGATGCCAAACAAGAGCGGTCCCAGGACTGAACCTTGCGGTACTCCACTTGTCTGGAGCTGGATTTGGAGTTGGCTACTTTTACAGTGAGGGTTCTGTCAGTAAGCCAGTTGGCAACCCATTGGGTGATGTAGGGATTAATGCCCAGCTTAAGAAGTTTATCTATGATTCCAGAGTGGGGGATGGTGTCAAAGGCCTTGGCGAGGTCTAGATAGGCTGTGTGGACCACATTACCCTCGTCCACATCTCTGGAGACTGATTCAAAGAAGTCAATCAGGCTCAGGAGACAAGATTGGCCCTTCATGAACGCAAACTGGCTGGGGTCCAGTGTTTGAAGGTTGCCAATGTCTTTGTTTTTAAGTTCCATGAAAATATACTCCATGGCCTTGCAGATCAGGCTAGTCAGACTGATGGGATGGTAGTTCCCGGGATCCAAGGTGGATCCCCCCTTGTGGAGTGGGATAACTGTAGCTGCAGGCCACTCAGTGGGCATGAAGCCTGAGGTGAGGCTATGATTAAACATGACACTTAGGTGAGGTACCAGTTCATTTTGTAGTTCATGTAGTACACCGCCCGGGATGTCATCTGGTCCCATGGATGCGGTCTGTATTCTTAGCTTTGTAGAGTGCGATTTTTACCTATGTGGCCATTATTACCAGAACTTGGCAATCTTCCAGTATTGAGATGGGCCGTTTAGGGGGTGAAGTTGGCACTGAATCGATCTGCCAGGATATTAGCAATATCCTTGGGATCAGTATATTTAATGCGATTCTGTTGTAGCTCAGAGTAGATCTGAGCATTGTCATTTAGATTCTTGACATAGTTATAGAATGCCTTGTGACTGTCTTTGTAATCTTTGGCAATTTTATTTTCGTAACTAGCTTTGGAGGATTTTATAAGGGATCTTAGCTTCTTACTGAGGCTGGTAAGGGAGTTTTTTGCATCCTGGGATTTTCCTCTTTTCTGCAACAGTTTCTTCCTTTTGTTGTAAAGTTTGTTTATGGCAGGGGACCACCAGATTGGCTTCCTTTTTTTGGAGGAGAGCATCTTGGTTCTATTTGGGATGGCACGATTCATGCACGAGTGGATGTGCTTGTACAGTGCCTTAGTGTAGGATTCAGCAGTCGAACTTTCAAGTCCCGTCTGCATGGGTATCATGAAGTTTGTCACTTCTGACTTGAGTAGCATGAAGTTGGCTTTGGAGAAGTTTTTTATGGAGGTTTCGTTACTGGGGGTGGGGGGGAGGGGTGGGATGTGGATATTAAGGGTGATTAGCTTATGGTCAGACCTGACCAACGAGGGGGTGACCATAGGTGTGGATCATCGATTTCCATGTTAGTAATGACCAGGTCTAGGATATTGGAGCCCCTGTTGGGACTATGGATTAGCTGATCCAGGGTGTTGGAATTTATGAATTCCAAGAAATGTTTGGCAAGGGTGTTGGTACATGAGTAGTTTTCCCAGTTAATGGCAGGGTAGTTAAAATAACCCAGTATTAGGGTGTTTGGTTCTATCTTAATATTTTCCAGTATGTTTAGAAAGGTGTAGTGAGAATCTTGGGGCATGGTGGGGGATCTGTAGCAAGCTACAATTTGGATTGCAGTCTTACCTAGTGTTAGTTGCACCTGGAGAATTTCAGACGCATTGCGTTTGGCAACTAGCCTGGTGGTGTGAATATCCTTGGTGAATATGGACACTCGTCAACCTTTAGTGTTTCGGTCCTGGTTTGGGGGCCGAAAAGTGTGGTAAGAGTTGTAACCTGGTACTGCAGGGGTGCTGTCTGGAGCATTGAACCAGGTCTCAGTTACTGAACAGACATCAATGTTCTCCATTTTTAGGAGTGCTTCAAGAGAGTGCATTTTGAGGTTTAGACTTCTAGCACTGAGTAGCATTACCCTAAGATTTTGCATGCTTGTACCTGTTATGGTGGTGGTTTTGTCTTTGAACTTTGCCTAAAAAAGGCACTATAAGGGGGCAAGAGCCTTAGCCAGTAACCTGAATCCCAGGGGCGACAGGTGCAGACAATCACTGGCAAAGCATTGTGGCCTGTTGATCATGTCGTCCCAGGCAGACAGATACTGGATCCCCTTTGAATGACACCAGAAGCTTAGCCAATTGTTGACGTCGGTCATTTTGTCCTTATATTATGGTATCATTTCTGGGCAAAGGCAGAATGCTACTCAGAGCTAGGGTCATATCTGCCTGGGCCACATTATCAGAGAGCTCTTCCATGTCTCTTTTCATGTAGTCCAGGGAGGTACGTCTCAGGTCATTCACTCCAACATGGACAATGAAAGAGTCATATTTGTACTTGCTGTGGAGTGACTTGAGTGCATGCGTTATGTGGTGGCTCCTGACACCCAACAGGCAGTTGACTGTAATTTTCTCCTTGTTCATCCTGGTGAGTGGGACATCAGTTTGCCTGACTACAGAGTCACCTATGACTAAAGTGTTATGTACGTTGTCTTGCCTTAGGGGTTGTTGCTGGGTGGCACACTGGTGTTGTGAGCTTGTGACACTTCGGTTGTGATTGGTGTTTGTTTGTGTTTCAGCTTCAGAGGCCCTTGTTGCTTGGACAGATTGCAGCTAAGGGCCTCCACATATGTGGAGTTAGTGTTGCTATGTGTGGGTGTTGGTGGTATGGGTTTAGAAGGGCTATGTGTTGCTTGAGGTGTAGTGTGGGTGTTAACCTTCTCCTCTTGACTGTCTAGCACAAACTTGGTGGAGAGAGCTTTGCTTCCAGTTTGGCTATGCAAGTGCATCTCTCACAGGTGGTAGGAGGAGAGGGTTGTCTGTGTACATGAGGCAATTGCTGCATTGCCCCATTATGCCCAGATTCACCAGGTGGACAGGAGAAATCACCAGAAGCTGACCCTTGGACATGCCTCGTTTGGTGCTTTTTTTTGTAAAGTACAGGAGCTATTTTCCCTTACCTTAGCAAGGTAATTTGCAATGATAGGCTGTTTAGTGCCTACGATTAATTTCTCCTTATTAACAAGGAGAGTTGAGTGCTTGTATCAGTTTAAGGCTTCCTAGTGCTTTCCAGCTGGTATTAGAGCAAGTGCTACTCACAGGGATCCTTAAAGGTAAGATGAAAAAAATGCACACTGCAGTCTGCACTAGAGAAAAGAAGTTAGATGTTAAAGTGGGTAACTTAAGTTTTTAGTGGAGAGTCACTATTTTTAAAACAGCAAGATAGATTGAATGATTGAAACATTTGTTTACTTCCATTTTGTTAAGACTGTTTATTTTGTTTCTAGCCAAGACTGTTTGGGAGGGTAAAGAATCCCTTAGAAAATTTGGAAATTTTGAAAAGGAGGGCTGAAAAATCTTAAGTCACTATTTTTAAAACAGCAAGATAGATTGAAAGATTGAAACATTTGTTTACTTCCATTTTGATAAGACTGTTTATTTTATTTCTAGCCAAAACTGTTTGGGAGGGTAAAGAATCCCTAAAAATGTAAGAGATTCCCTGCATCAACTTACCCCTCACATCATACTTTTTATCATATATGCAGCAGAGGGGCCAAAAGCTAAATCTCTATTCAAAGTAGAATTAGAATTTAGAAATCTCATTTTAACATCATGTGGGAGGTTCTAAGAAAACAGACAGGCAAACCTCTACAAAAAAGTACCAGTGGCCAAAGCCCTAGAAGAAGTATCAAATGAGTCATGCATACACTGTAAACAATGATGACAGGGACTTTGACAACAAAAGAAACAAAATTATTTAAAGCAGACTTTCCCCACACAAAGAAATTACAAACAAAACACTCCTCATAATTTCAGCAAGCCTAACAATTCAAAATTCTGAAAATCAAAGTTGCAGAAGCACAGACTTTTTTCTCATACCGATCAATAATTTTCCCATCCTTAGAAAGAATAGGATTGGAACTAATTAAATGCTTATCAACAGTGGAATCAACTAGGGCTATACCTGTTGCGTCAGGTTTGGGAATAGTGTATAAAAACTTAAAAGACTGATGAACTTTATACATTCTATCTATCTTTTTAGGGACAGCTGACTGACCATCATGAAAACTTCAGGCAGTAACACAGATAACCTGGTAGGGACACCTCTGAGAAAGGCTGTAGAGGTAAGATGCAGCCCTGGTTGAATGAGGTCTTATCCCCTGTGGGATAGGTTTTCCATGGTGCTTATAGCAGAAATGAATGCAATGGCCTATCCATTTAGAAACAGTTTGCTTCAAAATGGCCTTCCCCTCTGCCCCTGCAGCAAACGCCACCAGCAGCTGTTCAGATTTCCTGAGAGGTTTAGTCCTGTCCAAGTAAAATCTAAGTTGTCTGTGCACATCTAAGGAGTGCAGTATCCGTTCCCCTTTATTCTGTGGATTAGAAAAGAAGGTTGGCAAATTAATGGACTGATTAAGAGCCACAGTGGATACTACCTTGGGCAGGAAGGAGGGATTGGTCCTGAGGGACACCCTGCCTGCATGGCAGATGTTGAAAGACTCCACTGCCATAAGGGCCTGTAATTCAGACACCCTTCTTGCTGAAGTAATGACTAAAAGGAAGACCGTCTTCCAAGAAAGGAATTTCAACTCTGCATTTGCAGCTGGCTCAAAAGGAGGTAGAGTATGTTTTTCCAATATAAAGTTACGGTCCCAGGCAGGAGTAGGGGCTCTCCTGGGTGGTCTTAAGTTTTTGGCTCCTCTGAAGAACTGCTTCAACAGTGGATGAGAGAAGAGGGGTGGTTCTGTGTTGTAATGAGATGAAATGGCTGAGGCATGAATTTTGATGGAGGAAAAAGAAAGGCCCTTGTGAAGCATCTCAGTTAAGTACTGAAGAATCTGAGGTAAATTGGGCGCTGCTGTGCTCATTCCCAGAGTTTGGTTCCAGGAACAAAATCTTTTCCATTTTTCAGCATAAGATTTTCTAGTGCTAGGCCTCCTTGCCTCCAGAATGACATCCAACACTTGTTTACTGAGGGATGGTAATGGAGAGATCAGGTAATTAGCCAGGCTGCCAGGTTCAGGGTTTGGAGCTGAGGGTGCAAAATCTGGCCCTTCTGCTGGGACAGCAGGGTAGGGGTCTGAGGCAGGTGTCATGGTGCCAGCAGTGACACACTGCGCAAGAGGGGGTACCCAGTGTTGGTGTGGCCAGTCTGGTGCAATCAGTATTGTCCTTGGTTTGTCCTGTTTGATCTTTAGTAGTACCTTGGAGAGGAGAGGCAGAGGAGGAAAGGCATAAACTGATAGATTTTTCCAGTTGAAGGACAGGGCATCCACTTTCCAAGCTTGTTTGTGGGGAGTCCTTGTGCAGAATTTGTCCAATTGGTAGTTCTGGGGAGAGGCAAACAGGTCTATCTCTGGGCTCACCCATTTGTTTATCAACATGTTGAATGTCCTTGTTTCCAGTTTCCACTCATGTGGGTCCATGAGATTTCTGCTTAGATCGTCTGCCAGTGTATTTATTTTTCCTGGCAGGAATTGAACCTGTAGGTGCATTTGGTAGCTCAAGGCTGTGTTCCACAGAGCCATGGCTAGTCTGCAGAGAGGGTATGAGTGGGTTCCCCCCTGCTTGTTTATGTATGCATAACAGTGGTGTTGTCCGTCTTTACCATTAACTGTCCTGGAAAAATGTGGTCCTTGATGGCTGTCAGAGCATTTTGTACAGCTAACATTTCTTTTTGATTGATATGCAGGTGCATTTGACTTGGGTTCCATTTGCCCTGAATGCACCTCCCTGCCAAGTGAGCCCCCCATGCATAGGCTGATGCATCTGTTAGGGTTTGGGCAGCAGGAGGTAGAGTGAATGGCAGTCTCTTGTTTTGGTGGCAGGCCTCTGCCCACCAAAGGAACTCTTAACTGTAGGCAAGGTATGATAGGAATCATTGCTTCTAGATCCTGAGAATGTTGACACTACAGGCTTTTTAGATACCATTGCAGTTTCCTCATATGCAGTCTTGCATATGGAATTAGGAGAATGCAGGAGGCCATGAACACCAAGGCTTGCAGTATTTGTCTTGCAGATAGCAGGGTCTTTGTGGCCATTAATTTGAACTAAGCTGTCAAATGAACTTGTTTCTCTGGGGTGAGGAGAGCCATCTGGGAAGTTGTGTTCAAGCTTGCTCCCAGGAATAAAATTTGTTGGCAGGGTACCAGATGTGATTTATTTTCGTTTACAGTGTACCCCAAAGAAGTTAGCACTTTTTGTACAAACGCCAGATGATTCAATAGTTATGTCCTGGCTTTCTGCATGAATTAGACAATCGTCCAGGTATGGGTATATTTGAATATTTCTTTGCCTGCAAAATGCAATGACTGGAGCTAGGCACTTTGTGAATACCCTGGGTGCAGTAGATAAGCCAAAGGGCAGTACAGAGAACTGATAGTGCATGAAGCCTGCTTTGAAGCATAGGCATCTTCTGCAAGATTCTCTGATTCGGATGTGCAGGTAGGCTTCCTTTAAATCCAGTGTTGCCAACCAGGCATCCTTGCCCAAGCATAGGAAGCAACTGGTGAAGAGTTAGCATCTTGAATTTTAGGATCACCAAAAAAGTGTTTAGGATAGAGAGATCCAGGATAGGACGCCAGTTGTCTTTTCTGGGCACCAGAAAAAGTCTTGAGTAGAAACCTTGTCCTTTCCTCTTCTGGGACAGCTTGAATAGCCCTTATACTTAAGAGAGAGAGAACTTGCTTTTGAGCCTCTGCCCACTGATTTAGGGGTAAATCTGGCCAACCGTTTGGAGTTGGTAAAGTGTGGAAGTGGAATCTGTATCCTTGGGAAACTATATGTAAAACCCATTTGTCCTGGGTAATGAGTTCCCAATTTTTTGCCTGCAGAGCAATCTTTCCCCCTAAAGGAACAGTCAGTTGAGAAGGGCTTGGAAGTTTTAAAGTTAAGTCATTGAGACAGTTTACCATAAGGGGGGGTCTTACTACTCCCTGCTTTGGAAATGGGAGCCCCCCACTGCTTAGTCTTGTGCGTACCTTGGGACTGAAACCTGGGTGTTCTGCTGGTTCTGGGTTTGGACTGAGAAGGCCTGGAAGAGGCAGGAAAGACCAATTCTTAGGCCAATGCCTACTAAATCTTGGAGGCTGCACTTGCAGGAAATCTTTAACAGTTTGCATAGATTTAGCTTTTTCTTCCATATTTTTAAGTACTACTACTGCTTTGTTGCCAAACAGGAGGTCCTGGTTTAAGGGAGCATCCAACAATTTAGCTTTAACATGATCTGGCAAAGATTGCTCCTTAAGCCAAGCATGCCTTCTAAGTACAGACCCAGAAACAGCAGCCCTGCAAGATGCTTCTAGTGAATCAAAACCACATTGCAAAGTATGTTTTCCAACTTGTTCAGCAGAAAGCATTAAATCCTGTAAA